>NW_016107934.1:414542-417177 GCF_001604975.1 Cebus imitator | reverse complement strand
TTAAAGCAACAAAGATCAAAAGAGACAAAGAGGGACATTACATAATGGTAAAAGGATCAATGCAACAAGAAGAGCTAACGATCCTAAATATATACTCATCCAACACAGGAGCACCCAGGTACATAAGGCAAGTTCTTAATGACTTACAAAGAGACTTAGACACCCACACAAGAATAGTGGGAGACTTTAACACCCCATCGTCAATATTAGGCAGATCAACCAGACAGAAAATTAACAAGGATATCTAGGACCTGAACTCAGACCTGGACCAAGCAAACCTAATAGACATTTACAGAACTCTCCACCCCAAATCCACAGAATATACATTCTTCTCAGCACCACATCACATCTACTCTAAAATTGACCACATAATTGGAAATAAACCACTCCTCAGCAAATGCAAAAGAACGGAAATCATAACAAACAGTCTCTCAGACCACAGTGCAATCCAGTTAGAACTCAGAATGCAGAAACTAACTCAGAACCGCAGATCTTCATGGAAACTGAACAACTGGCTCTTGAATGCAGACTGGATAAACAATGAAATGAAGGCAGAAATAAAGATGTTCTTGGAAACCAACGAGAACAAAGGCACAACATACCAGAATCTCTGGGACACATTTAAAGCAGTCTCTAGAGGAAAATATATAGCAATAAACGTCCACATGAGAAGCAAGGAGAGATCTAAAATTTAAACCCCAGCATCAAAATTGAAAGAGCTAGAGGAACAAGATCAAAAACATTCAAAACCTAGCAGAAGACAAGAAAAAACTAAGATCAGAGCAGAACTGAAGGAGATAGAGACACAAAAAACCCTTCAAAAAATCAATAAATCCAGGAGCTGGTTTTTTGAAAAGATCAACAAAATAGACAGACCACTAGCCAGATTAATAAAGAAGAAAACAGAGAATAACCAAATTGATGCAATAAGAAACGATAAAGGGGATATCACCACAGATTCCACAGAAATTCAAACCATCATCAGGGATAACTACAAACAAATCTATGCACATAAACTAGTAAACCTGGAAGAAATGGATAAATTCCTGGACACTTGCGTCCTCCCAAGCCTAAACCAGGAAGAAGTTCAAACCCTGAAGTTGAGGCAGCAATTGAGAACCTACCACCGAAAAAAAGCCCAGGTCCAGACGGGTTCACAGCCGAATTCTACCAGACATACAAAGAGGAGCTGGTACCATTCCTTCTGAAACTATTCCAAACAATCCAAAAAGAGGGAATCCTTCCCAAATCATTTTATGAGACAAATATTAGCCTGATACCAAAACCCGGCAGAGACTGAACAAATAAGAAAACTTCAGGCCAATATCTATGATGAACATAGATGCAAAAATCTTCAGTAAAATACTGGCAAGCCGATTGCAACAGCACATCAAAAAGCTTATCCACCATGATCAAGTAGGCTTCATCCCAGGGATGCAAGGCTGGTTCAACATACGCAAGTCTATAAATGTAATTCACCACATAAACAGAACCAAAGACAAAAACCACATGATTATCAAAATTGATGCAGAGAAGGCCTTTGACAAAATTCAACAGCTCTTTATGCTAAAAACTCTCAATAAACTAGGTATTGACGGAATGTATCTCAAAATAACAAAAGCTATTTACAACAAACCAACAGCCAATATCATACTGAATGGGCAAAAATGGAAGCATTCCCTTTGAAATCTGGCACTAGACAAGGATGGCCGCTCTCACCACTCCTATTCAATATAGTACTGGAAGTTCTAGCCAGAGCACTCAGGCAAGACAAAGAAATAAAGGGTATTCAATTAGGAAAGGAGGAAGTCAAATTGTCTCTATTTGCAGACGACATGATTGTATATCTAGAAGACCCCATCGTCTCAGCCCAAAATCTCATGAAACAGATAAGCAACTTCAGCAAAGTCTCAGGATACAAAATCAATGTGCAAAAATCACAAGCATTCCTATACACCAATAACAGACTTAAAGAGAACCAAATCAAGAACGAACTGCCATTCACAATTGCTACAAAAAGAATAAAATACCTAGGAATACAACCAACAAGGAACGTAAAGGAACTCTTTAAGGAGAACTACGAAACCACTGCTCAACGAAATAAGAGAGGACACAAACAGATGGAGAAACATTCCATGTTCATGGTTAGGAAGAATCAATATCGTGAAAATGGCCATACTGCCCAAAGTAATTTACAGATTCAATGCTATCCTCATCAAGCTACCAATGACCTTATTCACAGAACTGGAAAAAAACACCTTAAAATTCATATGGAACCAAAAGAGAGCCCGCATAGCCAAGTCAATTCTAAGCAAAAAGAACAAAGCAGGAGGCATCACACTACTGGACTTCAAACTATACTACAGGCTACAGTAATCAAAACAGCATGGTACTGCTACCAAAACAGACATATAGACCAATGGAACACAACAGAGGCCTCGAAGGCAACACAACACATCTACAACCATCCGATCTTTGACAAACCAGACAAAAACAAGCAATGGGGAAAGGATTCCCTGTTTAATAAACAGTGCTGGGAAAACAGGCTAGCCATGTGCAGAAAACAGAAACTGGACCCCTTCCTGACACCTTACACTAAAATTAACTCCAGATGGATTAAAAACTTAAACATAAG
>NW_016107934.1:408004-413592 GCF_001604975.1 Cebus imitator | reverse complement strand
ATAGTATGCACCTAAGGTTAAAAAAAAAAAAAAAGATGAGTTCGTGTCCTTTGTAGGGACATGGATAAATCTGGAAACTATCATTCTCAGCAAACTGATCCAAGAATGGAAAATCAAACACCGAATGTTCTCACTCATAGGTGGGTGTCAAACAATGAGAATACATGGACACAGGGAGGGAAGCATCACACACTGGGGTCAGTTGAGGGGAATGGGGAGGGAAGTGGCGGGTAGGAAGGGGTAACGTGGGGAGAAATGCCAGATATAGGTGACGGGTGGATGGAGGCAGCAAACCACATTGCCATGAATGTACCTATGCAACAATCCTGCATGATCTGCACATGTTCCCTAGAACTTAAAGTACAATAAAAAAAAAAATTATGTATATATATAAAGAATTGGTAATAGCCAAAAAATTCAGGTTCAGGGAGGGGTAAATAGGTGAAAAACAGTAAATTTTTAAAGCAGCAAAACTATTCTGTATGATACTATGATAATGGTTACATAACATTATATATTTGTCAAAAAAAAAAACTCACATAGGCCAGCCATGGTGAATCTCACCTGTAATCACAGCACATTGGGAGGTCAGGGTGGGCAGATTGCTTAAGGCCAGGATTTCAAGACCAGCTTAGCCAACATGATGAATTCTCTTCTCTATTAAAAATACAAAAATAAATTAGCTGGGCATGGTGGTGCATGCCTGTAATCCCATCTACTTGGGAGGCTGAGGATGAACCCAAATTGCTTGAACCCAAGTTGCAGAGGTTGCAGTGAGCCAAGATTGTGCCACTGCACTCTGGCTTGCATGATAGATCAACTTTGTCTGAAAACAAAAACAAAAAAAAGGCACACACAATGTGTGACACAAAATGTGAACTTTCATGTAAACTATAGACTTTAGTGAATAATAATGTATCGATATTAGGTCACCAGCTGAAGACAAATGTTCCACATTAATGCAAGTTATTAATGATAGGGAAAACTGGTGGGGGGAGGTGGGAAAGAGTTGGGAAAAAGGAGGGGTATGTGGGTATTCTCTGTCCTCTCTGCTCAATTTTTCTGTAAATCTCAAACCACTCTGTAAAATAAATCTATTAAGTCAACGAAAAATTAGAAAGCCTTCTCCAAGTTTCTGCTTGGATATCACCAAAGAGGAACAGCTGAGTGGCTAAAATGCTGTGCTAATTTCTCACTGACATCTATTTCTCACTGACATCTTTCTTCTTAATAAAGTAGGTAAACTAAGTAAAAAAAATGGCACTTTCCTCTTTTGGGCCTCAAAAATGCTTTTCTTTCTATTTTGAAAGAAAAAAAAAAATCACTGGTCAACTTGTTATTTTCAGGGAGAGATCCAAGATGGCTGATTAGGAGCAGCTCAGGATTGCAGCTCCCAGTGAAAGCGTGGAGGGTGAGTGGAGGTCGTATTTCCAGACGGATTTTTATTGCCCACAGACCAGGAAATTCCCAGGCGGAGGAGCCCCACGGGTGGCCAGCACGGCCAGTCTCTGCACAAAATACACGGGTCCGGGAGCCATTTTAGCTGGCAATTGGAGCTCCTGGGATAGAGAGTTACCCATTCAACAGATAAAAAAAAAAAAAAGAGGGGACTGAAACAGGGAGCCAGGCCAGGAGATTCCCAAACAAAAAAGCACCACGAGTCTCAGCACGGCTGTTTCAGCCAGCGCAGTGTATCACTGCACGGGAAATCACACAGATCCTGGTGCCTTTTCAACAGCTGACTGAAACACCTGGGACACAGAGTCACTTGTTCAACTAAAAAGAGAAGGGCTCTGAGGCACGGAGCCAGGTGATCAGGCTTGGCTGGTCTCACCCCCACAAAAAAACAACAATCTGAAACACTCTGGATTGAGGGTTTCGCAGCAAGCACAGCTGAACCTGGGAGGGTCCAGCTCTGTGGGGGAGGGGCATCCACCATTACCAAGGCAGTCAACCACTACAGAGGTAGTCTGCCATTGCTGAGGGAGCCCACCATTGCCGAGGCAGCCCACCATCATAGAGAGAGTCCGCCATTATAGAGGTGGGCAGCCATTGCCAAGGCAGTTCTAACTATACCTGTATAAACAGGACTGCAGGAAAGTTCACACTGCAGCTAGATGGAGCCCACAGCTGCTCTGCAAAGCCTCTGCAGGCAGACAGTGACTAGGCTGCCTCCTCACTGGGCAGGGCCGCCCTGAAAAAAAGGCAGCAGCACAACAGAAACTCATAAATAAAGCTCTATTCCCTGGGACAGAGCATGGGGGGGCGGGGGGGGAAACAGGAGGGGGAAGTTTATGAGCTGTGCTGCAGCAGACTTAAATGTATCTGCCCAGCAGCTCTGAATAAACAACGGAGCTCACAGTTCAGCATGTGAGCTCCTATAAAGGACAGAATGTCTTCTCAAGCAGCTCCCTGACCCCCATATATCCAAAGAGTCACCTCATAAAGGAGAGCTCAGACTGACATCTGGCAATTATCCTTCTGGGACAAAGATAGCAGAAGAAGAAACTGGCAGCAACCCTTACTGTTCTGCAGCAGCTGCAGGTAATCTCCACCCAAGCAGGGCCTGGAGTGGACCTCAGGAGTCCTACAGCAGAGGGGCCTGAATGTTAGAAGAAAAGCTAAGAAACAGAAAGAAATAACTTCATCATCAACAAACTGGATGTCCACTCAGAGACCCAACTTGAAAGTCAACAACTACAAAGACAACAGGTGGGTAAATATACAAAGATGGGAAGAAACCAGCACAAAAAGGATGAAAACACCCGAAACCAGAACACTTGTCCTCCTACAAGGGATCACAACTCCTCACCAGCAAGGGAACAAGGCTAGATGGAGAATGAGTGTGATGAATTGACAGAATCAGGCTTCAGAGGGTGAGTAATAAGAAATGTTCTGTGAGCTAAAAGAACATGTTCTAACCCAATGCAAAGAAACTATGAACAAACAAAGATCAAAAGAGACAAAGAAGGGCATTAGATAATGGTAAAAGGATCAATGCAACAAGAAGAGCTAATGATCCTAAATATATACACACCCAATACAGGAGCACCCAGATCATAAAGCAAGTTCTTAATGACCTACAAAGAGACTTAGACTCCCACACAAGAATAGTGGGAGACTTTAATACTCCACTGTCAATATTAGACAGATCAATGAAACAGAAAATTAACATGGATATCCAGGACTTGAACTCAGATCTAGACCAAGCAAACTTAATAGACATCTACAGAAATCTCCACCCTAAATCGATAGAATATACATTCTTCTCAACACCACATTGCAGTTACTCTAAAATCGACCACATAATTGCAAGTACATCACTCCTCAGCAAATGCAAAAGAACAGAAATCATAACAAACAGTCTCTCAGACCACAATGCAATCAACTTAGAACTCAGAATTCAGGAGCTAACTCAGAACCGCACAGCTTCATGGAAACTGAACAACTGGCTCTTGAATGTTGACTGCATTAGTGATTAAATCAAGGCAGAAATAAATATGCTCTTCAAGACCAACACGAATGAAGACACAACGTACCAGAATCTCTGGGGCACATTTAAAGCAGTGTCTAGAGGAAAATATATAGCAATAAATGCCCATATTAGAAGCAAGGAGGTCTAAAATCAACACTCTATCGTCAAATTGAAAGAGCTAGAGGAGCAAGATAAAAAAACTCAAAACGCAGCAGAAGACCAGAAATAAGATCAGAGCAGAACTGAAGGAATTAAAGACATAAAAAACCCTTCAAAAAATCAATAAATCCAGGAGCTGGTTTATTGAAAATGTCAACAAAATAGACCACTAGCCAAATGAATAAAAAAGAAAAGAGAATAATCAAATAGATGCAATAAGAAATGATAAAGGGGATATCACCACAGATTCCACAGAAATACAAACTATCATCAGAGAGTATTACAAACAACTCTATGCACATAAACTAATAAACCTGGAAGAAATGGATACATTCCTGGACACTTGCATCCTCCCAAGCCTAAACCAGGGAGAAGTCGAAACCCTGAATAGACCAATAACAAGGTCTGAAGTTGTGGCAGCAATTAAGACCCTGCAACCCAAAAAAAGCCCAAGTCCAGATGGGTTCACAGCCAAATTCTACCAAACATACAAACAGGAGCTCGTACCAATTCTTCTGAAACTATTCCAAACAATGCAAAAAGAGGGAACCCTTCCCAAATCATTTTATGAGACCAACATCATCCTGATACCAAAACCCGGCAGAGAATTAGCAAGAAAAGAAAACTTCAGGCAGATATCCATGATGAACATAGATGCAAAAATTTTCAATAAAATACTGGCAAGCCAATTGCAACAGCACATCAAAAACTTGTCCACCATGATCAAGTAGGCTTCATCCCGGGGATGCAAGGCTGGTTCAACATACACAACTCTATAAATGTAATTCACCACATAAACAGAAACAAAGACAAAAACCACAGGATTATCTCAATACCTGTAGATGTAGAGAAGGCCTTCGACAAAATTCAACAGCCCTTTATGTTAAAAACCCTCAATAAACTAGATATTGATGGAATGTATATCAAAATAATAAAAGCTATTTCCGACAAACCAACAGCCAATAATATCATACTGAATGGGCAAAAACTGGAAGCATTCCCTTCGAAATCTGGCACTAGACAAGGCTGCCCTCTCTCACCACTCCTATTCAGTATAGTATTGGAAGTTCCAGCCAGAGCAATCAGGTAAGAAAAAGAAATAAACTATATTCAATTAAGAAAGGAGGAAGTCAAATTATCTCTATTTGCAGACATGATTGTATATTTACAAGACCCCATTGTCTCACCCCAAAATCTCCTGAAACTGATAAGCAACTTCAGCAAAGTCTCTGGATACAATATCAATGTGCAAAAATCACAAGCATTATTATACACCAATAACAGACTTAAAGAGAACCAAATCAAGAACGAACTGCCATTCACAATTGCTACAAAAAGAATAAAATGCCTAGGAATACAACCAACAAGGAACGTAAAGGAACTCTTTAAGGAGAACTACGAAACCACTGCTCTACGAAATAAGAGAGGACACAAACAGATGGAGAAACCTTCCATGTTCATGGTTAGGAAGAATCAATATCGTGAAAATGGCCATACAGCCCAAAGAAATTTACAGATTCAATGCTATCCCCATCAAGCTACCAATGACCTTATTCACAGAACCGGAAAAAAACACCTTAAAATTCACATGGAACCAAAAGAGAGCTCGCATAGCCAAGTCAATTCTAAGCAAAAAGAACAAAGCAGGAGGCATCACACTACCAGGTTTCAAACTATACTATGAGGCTACAGTAATCAAAACAGCATGGTACTGGTACCAAAACAGACATATAGACCAATGGAACAGAACAGAGGCCTTGGAGGCAACACAACACATCTACAACCATCCAATCTTTGACAAACCTGACAAAAACAAGCAATGGGGAAAGGATTCCCTGTTTAATAAACAGTGCTGGGAGAACAGGCTAGCCATGTGCAGAAAACAGAAACTGGACCCCTTCCTGACACCTTACACTAAAATTAACTCCAGATGGATTAAAAACTTAAACATAAG
>NW_016107934.1:388772-407126 GCF_001604975.1 Cebus imitator | reverse complement strand
GGACACAGGGAAGGGAGCATCACACACTGGGGTCTGTTGGGGGGAAATAGGGGAGAGACGGGGGGTGGGGAGTTGGGGAGAGATAGCATGGGGAGAAATGCTAGATATAGGTGATGGGGAGGAAGGCAGCAAATCACACTGCCACGTGTGTACCTATGCAACAATCTTGCATGTTCTTCACATGTATCCCAAAACCTAAAATTCAATAAAAAAATAAAAGAAAGAAGCCAAGAATGTTTCTTGGTTAAATGAGAAAAAAATTAAAAAAAAAAACTTGTTCTTTTCCTGAAATGGCTCATACATAAAATGAAATTGACGATCATGGTATCTAAATGAAAATAAAAAGAAATTAATCTCTGTGGAGGACAGCCACCACATTTTAAACCACTTCAGTGTTTCAGGTTTATTGAAAAAAAAATGGCTTACAAACTCTGCCACTATTGGGACACCCATTTCCTAACAGATTTGCTAGTAGTACATTTATTAGGGCCTGAAAATATAATCTGAGAAGGATGGATCTATTTTGAGAGGTGGTATATATTCATGCTCACACAGTTTCATTTATCCATTGACTCAACAAACATCTACTGAGCCCACTGAAAACTGGGGGAGAGGTCATGTTGACGTGGGAGATACCGGGTGAAAGATCTGGTTTCTGTCCTCAACAAAATCCTAAGGTGCTGGGAGGACAAGAAATGTGATCCTTGCAATATAAAATAATAATGCTTTCAGTGCTTTAGGAATGCAGAGGTGGGAGTTATTCCTGTTGCCTGAGGGAGCCAGGAGGCTTCTCAGAGGACATAACTAATTAGCCTGGAATCACGATGAGCCATCTGAAACCTATTTCTGACCCACAGAATCAGGTTTATTGCAGGCCAACCCATCTTTCACTGTTGGTGGTAGGGTGGCCCATTTATCTTCTGCAGGAAGCAGAAAGGCCCCCCGCATAAAGAGACAAAAGGCATGGATGTGTTAAAAGAAAAAAAAAACCCACAATTTGTAATTTAGAAAAAGAGGGGAGACTTAGACACGGTTACAGCCTGCACGGTGGCCATCCCATCCCACAGGCTGGAAAGCAAGACTCCAGCCAAGACTAGAGACAGGCACCTCAAAAAAGGAGCGGATGGAGTAGGAGCTTTAGGCTGAATAGGTTGGTTGAGCATGCATTTCAACAGGTTACAGGAGGAGCTCCGAATATTCATGTAGATGGTCCTGACACATGGGTATTGAACAAACATGCATGTTACATCCATGTTCATTTTGGAGATTTAAAATTGAAATGTTAGGCTCTATATGTCAGAAGGTCTTTTCAGGACATGAAGGCACGCAAAGTACACCATCTCTGTAAACCAGCCCTAACCAGTTACCAAAAAATGATGGAAATCTGTCTCTTATCCAATCAAAGCTGTTAGTTACGGCTGGTGGAACAGGGGGTTGATTACCCAGCATCTGATGGTGAGCTGCAAATTGTGTTAATATTGCTTATCTCAAGGCCAGTGCTTGTTTAGCTGCCAGAGGAAAAGAAAACCCTTGGGCAGTTAGAGCATAGTTTATTCCTTAAATGTAGGGGTGTGAGACTTCACGGTCTCCCTGCACAGCCTTGGGGCCCGGTTATAATTGTTTATTCCTTAAGTGTAGGGGGCGGGACTTCACCCTTGCCCAGCCTGGCCTTGGGTCCTGGTTATAACTTAGTAACTTACCGCCACAGTCTGTTCTTCCAGTCTTATGACCTCTATTTTCACATGAATGCTGGCCAGTTGTGTCTAAACCATAAAAGGAAGGAGAAGATAATGAGGTGCATCTGACCTCCTGTCCTGTCTTGGTGGGGAACTCAGTCTTCATGTTTTTCTGGGCTCCCCTTGGTCACAAGGGAGCCACTCAGCTAGTAGAGGGACTTAGGATTTTATGTTTAGTTTACAGATGGATTTCCAAGTGAGCACAAAAGTTACAAAATTTGATCGTTTAATCATATTTTCTCTACAATGTTTAGGCTCTTCATATTTCAGCGGGCAATACTGAAACCAAACCATTTTTATTTAATCAGATTTTGGTAAGAAAATGGTTTATGATCTTCAGTAATACTAAATTAGAAACCATAATCACTCCTTTAATTTTTATAAGAAAAGTACTGCTTTTTTGCTTTTAAATATTCCCATCCCAGGCTCCTGCACTGGTTGTCAGTGGCCATCTGCCCTTAAGTGCATTTCCACTGTTTTAATAATAGAGGGCAGATGCTCTTGCCTTGGAAGTTCAAGATCTGTTCTATATTGCGAACTGGCCCTCACTTGAAGCACAGATGACCAAGACAAGTTCTAAATCTATTCCTAAATCATCAACAAAACTGGGGCACCAAAAGAAACATTTTTGAAGTAAGTTGACATTTGCCTGATTTGAATGCGCCATCTAGATCCTGCTGGGACTTGACTAATGCAATATTGACAGGGTCCAGGTACACACGATACCAAAATATGGTACCTTGGCATAGTAGAGAAGGAAAAATCTTTCTTACTAGGTTCATGGCTCAGGCCCCCATAAGAGAAGAAACTAGAGAAAAGCATACAAACTTATTTATTAAATAGTAGATATTTTGACACGGGAAGCTTTATAAGACAATGAAGACTCAAATAAATGGTGTACTCGTTCTTTCTCACACTGCTATAGAGAACTGCCAAGACTGAGTAATTTGTAAAGAAAAGAGGTTTAATTGACTCACATTCCAGTATGGCTGGGGAGTGCTCAGAAAACTTACAATCATGGTGGAAGGCACCTGTTCACAGGGCAGCAGGAGAGAGAAGAACTACCGAACATTTATAAAGCCATCGGATCTCGTGGGAACTCTCTCACTATCGTGAGAACATTATGGGGGAATGGCCCCTGTCATCCAATCACCTCCCACCAGGTCTCCCTCAACACCTGGGGATTAAAATTTAAGATGAGATTTGAGTGAGGACACAAAGCCAAACTAAATCAAATGGCTAAACCTATATGGTTTTATGCTAGATTTTATGAAGAGTAGAGTCATGGAGAAATATGCTAGGGCAAAAAGGGTATGATTCAATGGTAATAAACTGTGGGGGGACTTAGCAAGGCCTGTTTGTCCAGATTCTTCTCTGTGACCCTTGATCTCCAGAGATACGGATATTCCTCTCCTCTAGGAGGGGAGGGGCCCTTTCTCCTGAGGGTCTATGACCTGCTTCAGGGGAAGGCCAGGAAATCCTTTCTAGGTTTTATGATCTGCTTCAGGGGAGAATGGCAAGGCAAGATAAGAGTGGTCTTCCTGCTTCTGCAGTTTTCTCAAATTCCTTCAGCTTAAAATATTCACTATGCAGGGTGCCACATTTTTGAGTAGTGTGTCTTGAAGCCTGTCAATATTGTATTAGTCAAGTCCCAGCAGGAAATAGATGATGCAATTGAATTGGGCAAATTTACATTTCACAGAGGAACTATTTACCAAGGTACAGTAGGGAAACTACAAAAGATACTACAGGGTCCTAGGATTGGTAACAGTGGGCCTGGGACTCTCTCCCCCTAGGCGTGAAGGGTCAAGGTCCTGGGAGGGTGGCCATAACCTGGAGACAAAGGGCTGGGTGGGCAGGGCAATAGAGAGCCACTGCCAGCCCACAATGACACTGATGTCACTCTCCTCTCTCCTTCTCTGTGCCTGCTCCCTTCCCCAGTGGCCAAACACAACTGGAAGCTGAGAGCAATGGAACTAGCTCAGTCTGTTCATTCAGCCCCCAAGACACAGAGCAGGGTGGAGAAAGGTGAAAGCGGAAACAGGCCAGCAAACAGATGATACCCAGCATGGAATGTATTCACTGGTGGCACCAAAATAGCCTTGACTTATTATCTCATGTCTTAGTATATTATTTTAAAATATATGGTTAGAGAGAAGCCAGTTTTTTCAGGCCTCTAAAAGTCTTCATTGGGCCTCCTCATTTGGTGCGTCTGACCTGGAAGAATAAGGGTGGTGTAATTTGGTATTCATCAGTCAACTGCAGCCCAGAATATCCAAGGCTCCCAAGGAGGGACCATATGTTCTGTTTAGTCTCAGTATACTGGCTATGACCTTGAGAGGGGTTCTGAGTCTCAGGACACTGGCTGTGACCTTGAAAGGGGCTCTGCTGTCATCCTGAAGGGCAGGGCAGAGTTGTAACCTGCTGACTAGGCTACACATAGGCTCTGCCACCAGATAGACCCCCACACCCCCACAATCCCCGTGTCTTTCCAGTGACAACAGCATACTCCAAGCCTGCCAGGGTTAGAGAGACACATACTTCAAGAGCCAAGCTGTCCCACTGGAGAGACAAGAAAGCAAACAAGCAAAGCACGGAGTCAACACACAGCCAATTTAGAAAATAATCGGGGTCAGCACATAGCACCCCAATGGATTTTTCCAGGGGAAAATGTTTGTGTTATTTAACAATGTTGATATTTCTCACTAGCTCTCAGCAGTGAAAAGCGGCAGAGTGTCTTCATCTGCACTCCATACCAAAACAGAACATTTACATTTAAATATTTGAATTAAACATATCTTGTGTTTGTAGAGCATTAATGCTGTTGACATTGTTCCATGGTTGTACTCTTTAGGGAGCTGGAATCTGTCTTCAATATTCGTCAACAAACTTAAGAAAACACTTAGTAGGAATCAGGACTGTGCAAGCTACTCAAAGAGGCCCTTGAATTGGAGTGGAAGATGAACTCCAGCAGGATGGTGACGAAGGCAAGGATTGTAGACAGTTGCCGGTGGCTATTACTGCTCTTGCTAATTTCACTTTAGAGCGCATGCATTTGTCCTCAGTAGGGTAGGGAGGCTCCACTTCTGGAGAAAGACACGGTTCTTCTCCAGAGCAATGTGCCTTCTCCCTTCCCCCTGAATTCCTTGAAAAGTCTTCTCCAGCTTCTTGGCACTGGCCTCACACACTTGAGATCGCTTCCCTCTGCTTAACCTGGCACCTAATTCAGAAACTATATTCTGATGTCATAAAACTAATTTACCAGCTGGGAGCTGAGCCACTGAGCAGATGAAAGAGGTGACAAATGTTTCTGAGAGGTAACAAACTCTACGTCTCACGTGTGCCCCTTATCTGCCATGTCCCCATCTCACCTGCCCAAATTTGTACCTCTGGGACCCTGTATGCCAGCTGAGGTCTGTGGGTGAGGGAGTGCTAGTCCCCAGAACCAAAAGAGGATGAATTCTCCATCCTCCCTATTCTGACCACGTAGTCCTATGAGCTGTTTCTGTTTTAAGAGTGTGAGTTGCAGGAATGAGTTATATAGTGGGCCGCAGGTGGTTTAGAAAAGAAATTAGAGAGCCAACGGCAAACTCAGTTATGATCAGTGACTGTGGCCTGCCTTTGGGCATCTGGTTTGCAGGAGGAAACCCATGAGATCAGATGCCAGTTGCCCAGAGGCATAGAGTGACACAGCACAGTGGAAGGGAAGGCGCGAGGGCAGAGGGCACCTGCGACCCTGGAGAAAGGAGCGATGCCAAACATATCCACTCCAACCCCACCTGCTCTGCAGAGATCCCTTCATCAGCCCCTCAATCCCCTGCTCCCCTCCCACCCAAGCCTTCTCCAGAAAAGGGCGGGCAGGTGCAGTGGGCCTGACTCTCCAGCTCACACTGCCCTGTGCAGAGAAGCTCAGGAGGAACGCCTACCTGTCATTGCAGTTTGAGGCCTGGGATCTCGGGAAGGTCAGCATGTCCCTAGTGGAACATGTGCACGGCAGTAGTAGCCCCAGTGCCTGGCCAAAATGGAGACAAGGCAAAGCACTAAATTGTGCTGTTAGTACTTGGGGGTCCCTGTCATTCAATAGGGCCCAGAAATGTCATCAGGGCATCATTGTCTAACTCTACTCCCCAGGAAAGAGGCGTGAGCAGCCAGAGTGGGAGCCATGGGCCCACCTCAGCCAATCACTGGGGAGCTGCCTGCTGCCCCCGCCCATTTCTTTAACAGTCCCCAAGGGTCCCTGACATTCTTTCCAGCCTCAGAAGCCCCCAGAAGCCCAAGTAGCCAATTCTTAACTTCCTTGAGCTGTTTCTTCTGGAACAACAGCCACCTTCACAACCATGACTGCTGGCTGTGCTTATTAACTACACTGCATTAAAACCTGAACCCCCAAATCTGAAGGTGTGGCCTCAGGGCTCATTGCCCTTGACCCTCAGCCATTCTATCAGTAGAGCCCTCTGCCTTCACAGCCTTTTGCTCCTCTGACATTCCCACCTCCCCATGGCCCACCTTCCCCTGTCTCCCTTGTCATGCCCACTCTGTCACCTTCACTGTTCCCACTAGGTTATGGAGGCCTTTTGGTCATGAGCTCCTTCCACCAAATCAGTGCCTGAGGCGGCTGCATAACAATCTCCTTCCTTGATTAGAGCATCTTAATTATACTCCAGGAATTTGCTTAAACAGATTAATCATTATGGAGGACAAATTTAGAAGCTGTGCTCGCTGAGGGATCTGCTCTGAATGTCCCTGGGGAGATTCTGATGACAACCGCCTGTTGGGCCTGTGCCAAGGCCTTGGGCGCCTCAGGAACTTGAACACTGGCTGGAAGCTCTACACCCTGCTTCAGGCTTCTCTTTGCTCCTCTGGGCCTGCAGAGCAGGCTCTGCAACTCCTGGTTGTGAAACATGGCTGGAGTTTGAGAGTAGGGAGCCCTGGTGCCTTCTTGCTCTTCCAGTGGACTCACTGCACTCTAAGGTGTGGATTTGTGGGCCCCTCCTCGATAAAGTAAAGCCTTGGTCCACTTACTTGTGGCAACTGGGCACCACAGATATTGGCGCTTCACCTCTGGTCAACTTAATCAGGATTTCTAGGGTTGAACATCTCTAATTTTGTAGGAGCTACTGAAGTGCCCACCAAATGGTTCTAGTATACACCAAGGTTAAGGAATCACAGCAAAATCTGAGCACTATCATATGGTTTACTTCTGCGCACATAAGCGTGGAGAGTCAGCCCCAAAAGTGTTTTGGCACTGAGGATAAATCACTCTGGTACTAATGGAAAATAATTGGTGTACACAGATCTACCCAAAGTCGGTGTTTACAAACCCTTATGACTGGGGAGGCAATGTTTCATGCTGTTTAAAAGCCAGTGCTTTGGATCAGACTATATGGATTTAAGGGCTGCTCCCCCATTTCCTAGCTCTGTGACCTTGGGTAACCTTACCTCTCTGAGCCTCGGTTTTCTCACAGGGACTGTGCCCACTTCACAGGATTGTAGAGAAAGGGAGTAAGACTATATATGGAAGGAGCTTAGAGCAGTGCCTGGCACACAGTAAGTGCTCACTTAAAGTTAGCTCTCACTATTTCCTCGTTCTTCTCCTCAGCATCACCATTTGGCTCAAGGATAGAACAGAATGTTCATAAGAAGCCAGGTCAGAAGTCCTTCCCAGGGACAATCAATGAGGCTGAACCTATAGCAAATCAATGACACTAAGCCAGTCCTGTCCCAGTCCCCTGCCTATGTGAGCCCTAAGTGGGAATGAAAATGCATTCCTTTCAGAGCTTACAGTCACGTGAAGAAACAGATTTTCTTTTTTTTTTTTTGGAAATTAAAAAAAAAATGATTGGGAGAGGGATCCAAGATGGCTGATTAGGAGCAGCTCAGCATTGCAGCTCCCAGTGAAAGCATGGAGGGTGAGTGGACACAGCATTTCCAGACGGATTTTTACGGCACATAGACCAGGAGATACCCAGGCGGAGGAGCCCCATGGGTCACCAGCGCAGCTGTTTTGGCCAGTGTGGCTGTTTTGCTGGCTCCCCGGTGCCGTGGTTCTCCATACAAAATACACAGGTCCAGATGCCATTATAGCTGGCGATTGGAATTCTGGGAAGGCAGGGTCACACATTCATCTGATTAAAAGGGGGACAGAAACAAGGAGACCAGACAGCAGATTCCCAGGCAAAAAAAGCGCCAGGAATCTCAGTGCCACTGTTTCAGCCAGCGCAGTGGGTTGTCGCACGGGAAATCACACAGGTCCCGGTGCCTTTTCAACAGGTGACTGGAACACCTGGGAGACAGTTAACCATTCAAAAAAAAAAGAAAAAAAAGGCTCTGAGGCAGGGAGCCAGGTGATCAGGCTTGGCTGGTCCCACCCCCATAAAAAAACAGCAATCAGAAATGCTCTGGATTGAGAGTTTCACACTAAGCACAGCTGAGCCCAGGATGGTGCAGCTGTGTGGGGGAGGGGCGTCTGCCATTACTGAGGCAGTCAACCACTACAGAGGTAGTCTGCCATTGCTGAGGCAGCCCACCATTGCCGATGCAGCCCACCATTAGAGAGAGCGTCCGCCATTATAGAGTTGGGCAGCCATTACCGAGGCAGTTCTAACTATACCTGTATAAACAGGACTGCAGGAAAGTTCACACCACAGCTAGGCAGAGCCCACAGCTACTCAGCAAAGCCTCTACAGACAGACAGTGACTAGGCTGCCTCCTCACTGGGCAGGGCAGCCCTGAAAAAAAGGCAGCAGCACAACAGAAACTCATAAATAAAGCTATAACTCCCTGGGACAGAGTACCAGGGGACAAATAAAAAGGGGGGGGGGTTTAAGAGATCTGCTGCAGCAGTCTTAAGCATACCTGCCCAGCAGCTCTGAATGAACAACAGAGCTCACAGCTCAGCACTTGAGCTCCTATAAAGGACAGACTGTCTCCTCAAGCAGCTCCCTGACCCCCATATACCCAAAGAGTCACCTCATAAAGGAGAGCTCAGACTGACATCTGGCAATTATCCTTCTGGGACAAAGAAAGCAGAAGAAGAAACTGGCAGCAACCCTTACTGGTCTGCAGCTGCTGCAGTTGATCCCCAGGCAAGCAGGGCCTGGAGTGGACCTCAGGAGTCCTACAGCAGAGGGGCCTGAATGTTAGAAGAAAAACTAAGAAACAGAAAGAAATAACTTCTTCATCATCAACAATCTGGACATCCACTCAGAGACCCAATTTGAAAGTCAACAACTACAAAGATGACAGGTGGATAAATCCACAAAAATGGGAAGAAACCAGCACAAAAAGGATGAAAACACCTGAAACCAGAATGCCTGCCCTCCTACAAGGGATCACAACTCCTCACCAGCAAGGGAACAAGGCTGAATGGACAATGAGTGTGGTGGATGCAGAATGAGTGTGATGAATTGACAGAATCAGGCTTCAGAAGGTGGGTAATAGCAAACTTCTCTGAGCTAAAAGAAGGTGTTCTAACCCAATGCAAAGTAACAAAGAGCTTGAAAAAAGATTTGATGAAATGCTAATTAGAATAGACAACTTAGGAACATAAGTGAACTGATGGAGCTGAAAAACACAACACGAGAACTTCGCGAAGCATGCACAAGTTTCAAAAGCCGAATTGACCAAGCAGAAGAAAGGATATCAGAGGTTGAAGATCAACTCAATGAAATAAAACAAGAAGGCAAGAGTAGAGAAAAAGGGTAAAAAGGAATGAGCAAAGTCACCAATAAATATGGGACTATGTGAAAAGACCTAATCTACGTTTGATAGATGTACCTGAATGCGACAAAGAGAATGAATCCAAGCTGGAAAATACTCTTCAGGATATTATCCAGGAGAACTTCCCCAACCTAGCAAGGCAGGCCAATATTCAAGTCCAGGAAATATAGAGAACACCACAAGGATATTCCTCAAGAAGAGCAACCCCAAGGCACATAATTTTCAGATTCACCAGGGTTAAAATTAAGGAGAAAATGCTAAGGGCAGCCAGAGAGAAAGGTTGGGTTACCCACAAAGGGAAGCCTATCAGACTCACAGCAGATCTCTCAGCAGAAATCCTACAAGCCAGAAGAGAGTGGGGGCCAAAATTCAACATCCTTCAAGAAAAGAACTTTCAACCCAGAATTTCATATGCAGCCAAACTAAGCTTCATAAGTGAAGGAAAAATAAAATCCTTTGCGAACAAGCAAGTACTCAGATTTCATCACCACCAGGCCTGTTTTACAAGAGCTCCTGAAAGAGGTACTAAACATAGAAAGGAACAACCAGTACCAGCCACTCCAAAAACATACCAAATGGTAAAGAGCATCAACACAATGAAGAAACTGCATCAGCTAACGGACAAAACAGCCAGCTAGCATCAAAATGGCAGGATCAAATTCACACATAACAATATTAACCCTAAATGTAAATGGGCTAAATGCCCTAATCAAAAGACACAGACAGAAAAATTGGATAAAAAGCCAAAACCCATCGGTGTGCTGTATCCAGGAAACCCATCTCACATGCAAGGATACACAAAGGCTCAAAATAAAGGGATGGAGGAAGATTTACCAAGCACATGGAGAGCAAAAAGAAAGCAGGAGTTGCAATACTCCTCTCAGATAAAATAGACTTTAAACCAACAAAGATCAAAAGAGACAAAGAAGGACATTACATAATGGTAAAAGGATCAATGCAACAAGAAGAGCTAACGATCCTAAATATATATGCACCCAATACAAGAGCAATCAGATACATAAGGCAAGTTCTTAATGACTTACAAAGAGGCTTGGACTCCCACACAATAATAGTGGGAGACTTTAACACCCCATTGTCAATATTAGACAGATCAACGAGACAGAAAATTAATAAGGATATCCAGGACTTGAACTCAGACCTGAACCAAGCAAACCTAATAGACATTTACAGAACTCTTCACCCCAAATCCATAGAATATACATTCTTCTCAGCACCAAATTGCACCTACTCTAAAACTGACCACATAATTGGAAGTAAATCACTCCTCAGCAAATGCAAAAGAATGGAAACCATAACAAACAGTCTCTCAGACCACAGTACAATCAAGTTAAAACTCAGAATTCAGAAACTAACTCAGAACCACACAGCTTCATGGAAACTGAACAACTGGCTCTTGAATGTAGATTGGATAAACAATGAAATGAAGGCAGAAATAAAGATGTTCTCTGAAACCAACAAGAAGACACAACATACCAGAATCTCTGGGACACATTTAAAGCAGTCTCTAGAGGAAAGTATATAGCAATAAGTGCCCACATGAGAAGCAAAGAGAGATCTAAAATTGACACCCTATCGTCAAAATTGAAAGAGCTAGCGGAGCAAGATCAAAAAACCTCAAAACGTAGCAGAAGACAAGAAATAACTAAGATCAGAGCAGAACTGAAGGAGATAGAGACAGAAAAAAATCTTCAAGCAATCAGTAAATCCAGGAGCTGGTTTTTCAAAAAGATCAACAAAATAGACAAACCACTAGCCAGATTAATAAAAAAGAAAAGAGAGAATAATCAAATAGTTGCAATAAAAAATGATAAAGGGGATATCACCACAGATTCCACAGAAATACAAACCATCATCAGAGAGTATTACAAACAACTCTATGCACATAAAGTAGTAAACCTGGAAGAAATAGATAAATTCCTGGACACTTGCATCCTCCCAAGCCTAAACCAGGAAGAGGTCGAAAACCTGAATAGACCAATAACAAGGTCTGAAGTTGAGGCAGCAATTACAAGCCTACCACCCAAAAAAAGCCCAGGTCCAGATGGGTTCAGAGCTGAATTCTACCAGACATACAAAGAGGAGCTGGTACCATTCCTTCTGAAACTATTCCAAACAATCTCCAAAAAGAGGGAATCCTTCCCAAATCATTTTATGAGACCAACATCATCCTGATAATAAAACCTGGCAAGAAAACTTCAGGCCAATATCCATGATGAACATAGATGCAAAACTCTTCAGTAAAATACTGGCAAGCCAATTGCAACAGCACATCAAAAAGCTTATCCACCATGATCAAGTAGGCTTCATCCCAGGGATGCAAGGCTGGTTCAACATACGCAAGTCTATAAACATAATACACCACATAAACAGAACCAAAGACAAAAACCACATGATTATCTCAATTGATGCTGAGAAGGCCTTCAACAAAATTCAATAGCCCTTTATGCTAAAAGCCCTCAATAAACTAGATAGTGATGGAACGTATCTCAAAATAATAAAAGCTATTTACGACAAACCAACAGCCAATACAATACTGAATGGGCAAAAACTGGAAGCATTCCCTTTGAAATCTGGCACTAGACAAGTATGCCCTCTCTCACCACTCCTATTCAATATAGTACTGGAAGTTCCAGCCAGAGCACTCAGGCAAGACAAAGAAATAAAGGGTATTCAATTAGGAAAGAAGGAAGTCAAATTGTCTCTATTTTCAGATGGCATAATTGTATATTTACAAGACCCCATCGTCACAGCCAAGATCTCCTTAAACTGATAAGCAACTTCAGCAAAGTCTGCGGATATAAAATCAATGTGCAAAAATCACAAGCATTCCTATACACCAATAACAGACATAAAGAGAGCCAAATCAAGAACGAACTGCCATTCACAATTGCTATAAAGACAATAAAATACCTAGGAATACAACTAACAAGGAAGGTAAAGGACCTCTTTAAGGAGAACCACAAACCAGTGCTCAAGGAAATAAGAGAGGACACAACTGATGGAAAAACACTCCATGTTCATGGTTAGGAAGAATCAATATCGTGAAAATGGCCATACTGCCCAAAGTAATTACAGATTCAATGCTATCCCCATCAAGCTACCAATGGCCTTCTTCACAAAACTGGAAAAAAAACACCTTAAACTTCACACGGAACCAAAAGAGAGCCCGCATAGCCAAGTCAATTCTAAGCAGAAAGAAAAAATCAGGAGGTATCACACTACAAGACTTCAAACTATACTCAAGGCTACAGTAATCAAAACAGCATGGTACTGGTACCAAAACAGACATATAGACCAATGGAGCACAACAGAGGCCTTGGAGGCAACACAACATATCTACAACCATCCGATCTTTGACAAACCTGAAAAAAACAAGCAATGGGGAAAGGAGTCCCTGTTTAATAAGTGGAGTTGGGAAAACTGGCTAGCCATGTGTGGAAAGCAGAAACTGGACCCCTTCCTGACACCTTACACTAAAATTAACTCCAGATTGATTAAAGACTTAAACATAAGACCTAACACCATAAAAACCCTAGAAGAAAACCTAGGCAAAACCATTCAGGACATAGGCGTAGGCAAGGACTTCATGATCAAAGCAACAAAAGCATTGGCAACAAAAGCCAAAATAGACAAATGGGACCTAATCAAACTCCACAGCTTCTGCACAGCAACAGAAACAGTCATTAGAGTGAATCGGCAACCAACAGAATGGGGAAAAATTTTTGCAGTCTACCCATCTGACAAAGGGCTGATATCCAGAATCTACAAAGAACTAAAACAGATTTACAAGAAAAATCCAAGCAAGCCCATTCAAAAGTAGGCAAAGGATATGAACAGAAACTTTACAAAGGAAGACATACATGAGGCCAACAAACATATGAAAAAATGCTCATCATCACTGGTCATTAGAGAAATGCAAATCAAACTACATTGAGATACTATCTCATGCCAGTTAGAATGGCGATCATTAAAAAATCTGGAGACAACAGATGCTGGAGAGGATGTGGAGAAATAGGAACACTTTTACACTGTTGGGAGTGTAAATTAGTTCAACCATTGTGGAAGACAGTGTGGCGATTCCTCCAGGACCTAGAAATAGAAATTCCATTTGACCCAGCAATCCATAACTGGGTATATATCCAAGGGATTATAAATCATTCTACTATAAGGACACATGCACACGAATGTTCATTGCAGCACTGTTTACAATAGAAAAGACCTGGAACCAACCCAAATGCCCATCGATGATAGACTGGACAGGGAAAATGTGGCACATATACACCATGGAATATTATGCAGCCATCAAAAACGATGAGTTCGTGTCCTTTGTAGGGACATGGATGAACCAGGAAACCATCATTCTCAGCAAACTGACACAAGAACAGAAAATCAAACACCACATGTTCTCACTCATAAGCGGGTGTTGAACAATGAGAACACATGGACACAGGGAGGGGAGCACTACACACTTGGGTCAGTTGGGGGGAAATAAGGGAGGGACGGTGGGGGGTGGGGAGTTGGGGAGAGATAGCATGGGGAGAAATGCCAGATATAGGTGATGGGGAGGAAGGCAGTAAATCACACTGCCATGTATGTACCTATGCAACAATCTTGTATGTTCTTCACATGTACCCCAAAACCTAAAATGCAATAATAAAAAAATAAATAAATAACAAAATGATTGGAAAGGGAATAAAAAACAAACAAAGCCGATCTGGTCAAAGGGTGAATTCAGAAAACAGGTACAGAGAATGGTCCTCAGTACCACAAACTTGTTTTTCATGTCATCACTGTCCTGATAGAACCATGCTTTATCCTTTAAATCCTGTCATATAAGGAACTGCTCAAATTCCATAGTTTTACAGAATAGTGGAGATAGTATTTCAAGCACAGGGCCGGAGGAGTCAGTGTGGTCCTGGAGAAGGGCACACAGCTCAGTTGGGTTGGATGTGCACGGTGTCTGCAAGATCATGCAGCCCTGAGCCATGCCAAGGAGTATGCACCTGACTCTGGAGGTTAGGGGTCTCATTTAACTATGCAGGAAAAGTAGTAGAGAAGGAGTTTGTAAACAGATTTGGAGTTAAGATTGGAAGCAGAGACACTGGTCAGCAAACATATTTAATCAGAGAAATAGACAAATGCAAAAAAATTTAAGCATTTGTTAGAATTGTATTTAAAGCCTTCACAGCTTTAGAAAAAAAAGTAAGTGATGCAAGTTTTAAACTAACTAAGACGTATCCTTGGCACCAGCAACTGCATGCTATGTAAAATCACATTTGTTTTCCAAAATAGGGAATTACATTTCTCGATTGAGATAATTTTCCTTTTTCTCATATTAATCTTTGTTGATTTTATAGACAGTAAATTGTCACCAGAAAGAGAGATGACCCCTCATTTCACTTCAATAAATGCTTTCTGCATATTTGAATATGTATGATGCCATGGGACATTGTAGACTAAATTAAGCATCTTTATAAGGGATGCAAAGGAAGACGTATGTAATTCACCATAGAGAGAGTGCTGGCATGGGAAGAAAATCCGCTAAAGTGGAAATTCTCAAAGGCGTTAACAGGCCGGGCAAGCGTGGTAACTCAAGCCTGTAATCCCAACATTTTGGGAGGCCGAGGTGGATGAATCACCTGAGGTCAGGAGTTCAGGACCAGCCTGGCCAACATGGTGAAACACCATGTCTTCTAAAAATATAAAAATTAGCTGCGCATGTTGGCATGTGCCTGTAATCCCAGCTATACATGGAAGGCTGTGGCAGGAGAATCACTTGAACCCATGAGGCAGAGGTTTCAGTGAGCTGAGATCGTGCCACTGCACTCCAGTCTGGGCAACCAAATAAGACTCAGTCCCAAAAAAAAAAAAAAAAAAAAAAAAAAAAAAAAAAAAAAAAAAAAAAGCCGTAATAGACTAGGTGTGGTACTGCAGACAAGTGGAAAGAGAACAGGATTTGGTGTAACGTGACCTGAGCTCAAGTTTTATCCCGTGGAGGACCAACATTGTCAACTCTGTGCTAGTTTGTTTTTCAGCCTCATCTTCCTCTTCTGTAAGCTGGAGGTAAAATACATGGACTGAGTCATGTTGTTTCAATCTTGTACTTATACAGTGTGTTTTTTAGGCCCCGGTGGAAAACTTTACATTTATCTTTGTAGAATTTCATCATCTTGGTAGCAATTTTCAAACATGTGAAGGGTTAGTATATTTGTGGAGGGATTAGACATGGTCCATGTGTCCAGGGGCAAGAAGCAAGACAGATATGGGAAATAGAAAGATGGAGAAAGGGTCAATATAAAAAAGTAATTTTCTAACCTTATAGCTTTGGTGTCAGGGGGTGGTTTCACGTGACTGGAGGTGATCCATCATAGCTTGGAGACAGCTGGATAGGGACACAGTAGAGTGTGTCAGATGATATCATTTCCAAACATGAAGTAGAATGCCAAACAGCTCTAAATGAAATCTCATCCACATGCAGTGAGGGCATACAGGTGGGGCGGCCTTTTGGCTGAAGACTAATAAGAAGGTTACATTTATGAGTCTTAGATTGCAGTGAGCTGACTTTGCATCTGATGCCTTTTCTTCTTACTCTTTTTCTGAGTATTCTTTTAAATATTTTTTTTTTGAGACAAAGTCTCACTCTGTCGCCCATGATGAAGTACAGTGGCACGATCTCAGCTCACTGCAACCTCCGCCTCCTGGGTTCAAGTGATTCTTTTGCCTCAGCCTCCTGAGTAGCTAGGATTACAAATGCCCACCACCACTTCTGGCTAATTATTGTATTTTTAGTAGAGATGGGTTTTCACCATGTTGGCCAGGCTGGTCTCAAACCCCTGACCTCAGGTGATTCTCCCACCTCAGCCTCCCAAAGTGCTGAGATTACAGGCATGAGCCACCATACCCAGCCTACTTTAAATAATTCTTGAAATATATATTACTGGGTATAAATAAAAGACCTCCTTTCTTTCTGAAAAACGTTACTTCAGTGAAAAGTTATTTAACCCTAAAGTACCCAAGTAGGCTTAAAACTACTAGATAATTTAAAATTTCTATTGACATCTAAGAAGATATACAGATACATACATATTATACACACATATATTTACTCATTATTCATTTATTTTTATGGTACTTGTAAACTTTTAACTATAATTTATTGTAACAACTGAACTATCAGGAAAATGAAATAGGTCATTTGTAAAAATACATTTCATTTCCAAGAATTTAGTATGGGGAATTAATTGCAGAAAACTTAGCTACAAAATTGACTCAAATCAGTATTTTTCCACATGCCTTTTATCAGCCTCTTATAGATTCACTCCTGAGGCAATGAGTTTCGAAATAATTGTTGAAAATGATTTATTGTATTCAATCTGAATACTTGATGAAGTAGAAGCATTTATTGCCTTGTCATAATTATGTATTTATCTGAATGTTCTTAAAGATAATTACTTGGAATATTTATTTCAATGAAACTTATTAGGTAGAGGTTCACATAAACTACTATGTATGTGAAATTCCAAATTCATCTATGTGGTCTAAAATGCTCTATATAGAGGAATAATTTGAAAACGTCTAATCCTACAGTTGAGTAAAGCATCTTCTGACTAGCGATTCTTGTCACCTGCATCCTGACCAGGTGAAGCAGGTCTTCGGTGCCAGGGCCATGGGTAATGTCCCATCAAAGGAGGTGGCCACATCTATTCCATTTATTAACATGAACTCAGTAAGCTACACTGACTGGTTTCTTCACAGAGCTCCATTTGCAGGCTGCGGGGCCCCTATAGCTAGAAGTTTTATGTGCCTTTCTGTTGCAGCAAGTTTTTTTTCCCTTTTTATGCCTCTGAAGTCATAGAGCAGTACTATCCTAGTAATTCTCCAACCTGGATGCATATTTTAATCTTTAGAAATTTAAAAAAAAAAAAAAAAAAACAAATGTAGTAGATAGAGCAGCAGTTCTCAAACTTCACATCAAACTCATCTGGAGAGCTTGTTAGGCACAGGTGGCTGGGCCTCATGCCCATCCCCAGCTCCATCTCTAGTCCCAGAGTTCTGATTCAGTAGGCCTGGGTAGGTCTGAGAATTTGCATTTCTAACAACTTCCCAGATAATGCTCAAGTGCCTGGTCCAGGGCCCACACTTTGAGAACCACAGACCTAGAGAACTGTAATTAATTTGTCTTAGATGGGGCCTGAGCATTTGTAGTTTTAAAAACATTCCAGGTGATTCTAATGTGCAATTAGGGCTGCAAATGACAATTAAATCTGGTGGACTTCTTTCTTAAACACGTATCTTTTTATTTTGTATCAAGGTTAAGTGTAATGTACAAAATCTTATACAAATACCAAGGTGACATGACACCAACTGCTGAACATAGAGTGTGACTTAATTTTAAAAGCATTCACTGATTTAACTATTATACTAGCAATAATTTGAGTTATTAGTTCACGTCATACTTGTAAGGCTATGAATATCTTCTTAAAATAATTCTTACTGCATATTTAAAAAAATAAAACGTAGGTTCATGGATTGTTGCTCCCATATATTTTTCAATTTGTTCTACTCACACCTCCCTAAAGTACTTATAAGAGTCTAACAAGGCTGGGCTTAGTGGCTCACACCTGTAATCCCAGCACTTTTAGAGGTCAAGGGGGGCGTATCACAAGATCAAGAGATTGAGACCATCCTGGCCAACATAATGAAACCCTGTCTCTACTAAGAACACAAAAATTAGCCGAATGTGGTGACTAATTTTTCCCAGCGGCAGAAGAATCACTTGAACTCGGGAGGTGGAGGATGCAGTGAGCCGAGACCATGTCACTGCACTCCAGCCTGGCGATAGAGCAAGACTCCATCTCAAAAAAAAAAAAAAAAAAAA
>NW_016107934.1:374573-387785 GCF_001604975.1 Cebus imitator | reverse complement strand
CCCCCAGGCTTAGTTTTCTAAAACATCACGTTTTAGAGATGCTGAGACAGGAGAGTAGAAAATAATTTGTCTGCTTTTGTTCAGGGGCCTTTATCCATGAACTGTATTTGTTTGGTGGCAGCTGAACTTGAGGTAGCCGACAAGCCACAAACAAAGTAGGGACGAGGAGAGGACGCGGGGTAAGGACAGATCTGCCTGAGGGAAAGATACAGGAGGAAATCCATTGCTCTGGACACTGCTGTCCAGAAACGCTCAGCTCCAGAGCTGAGTGGCTCTGAAGGCTGCAGATGACCAGGGCAGAATCCCAGGGAACCCTCATCACCCAGAAAGGAATCTAAAACCAGACAGATGAAAGTGGACACTGAGAGAAATTCAAAGTCAAGGACAACATAGACAGCAGTGGCCAAGATACATGAAACAAGAACAGAACAGGAAAACCGAGAGAACGGAAGAACATAGAATTAGGGCATCGAGCGTAGCCGTTCCACCCCTCTCCTTCCCCCCGCACGGCGGGCATCATCCTCTCACCATTTCCTCCTTTGGGAGGAATCAGTGCCACTGTTTCAAGCTTCAACATTCCCCCGTTGATTCTTGCCTGGATTCTGAGTGAAACCATGCCTTGGGTAAAGGTGTCATTAAGGATCTGTTGCATGCTTTTGTATTTTCCTTTATCAAAGTAATAGGCTACCATCTCAGGTTAGCTTAATATGCTTGTCATATCTGTTTATAATATTAAGAAATATTTTTCCCATAATTTTTATGTGGTGGGAAGACGGGTCCAGGTTAATGAATATTCTTTGCTACGGCCAGAGAAAAAGCCCACACAGTTCTGAAAGCATGTTTGTAATCCCCTTCATTACCAGACTAGAAAGGGTGTCAGTTCTCTTCTTCCTAGACATACAGTGATGAGTCCCAGGCCCGAGTGCTTATCGCCCGCCTTCATTCCCGTGCACTAAAGCAGCTTACCGAGTCCCACGCTCTCCACGTGATCGGCTCTGCGTTCCATCCGCGGAAGAAAGCGCCACGCTGCTTCCTATTTGCAAGGCCTATCCCTTTCACCTGAGTCACATTTATTATCTCTCTAGTCACAGACGCTGATTCCACAACACAGATTCAGTCACATCCTCCTCTTCATCTCACGCCGCAGCCGGGATGAAGGAACGCACCTGGCATTTAAACCTGGGTGCTGAGATGCCTCTGCATGTGGCTTAAACCGCTCGCTAAAGATTCCCACTCACACCTTTGCAACAGCTACATTGTAAAAAACGAGTAAGCTGTGGCTCTCGAATGGAGAGGCTGGCCATTTCCCTGCAGCCATATTCTCCTTGTGGGAGATTCCCTAAGTGGTGCTTAGAAGATGCCCAGGGGTTCTGAACACAAGGCTGGATACCAGCGTCAGCATTGATGGACCCCTACTGCTGATGCCAAGACTAAGAAGCAGCAGAGGGCAATGGGGTGGGGCAAAAGCCAGACTATTGAGAGGAGGGGTAGGGGGCGGAGTGAGGAGGGTAATTCAGGATCTCCAGTGCAGCTGCCCCTTTGAAGAACACTCCAAGGGAGTGGGCCTGGCTGCCAGAAGAGGTTCTGGGAGGTCGGTAGGGAGGGTGGGCAGGGCAGCCCAGGCACAGGGTTCAAATGCTAAGCAATCTCAGAGACAAACAGGCAGTACCTCTGGGAGCAAACGAAGCGATCCAGCAGCCTGAGGGATGCGCTGAGCCCACCGTGGGATCTCAGGCAGGTCCTCCAAAGGTCGGGGGTGGGGCAGGACCGGCATCATGGGTGGGGCAGTGGGCGGGCACACAGGGCCCCGAGCTTGTTTGAGGCTCTGCTGCCGCCATCTTGAAATTGTAAGCAATTCTTTCACTAAGGGCTTGGCATTTTTATTTTTTAAAATTTTTTACTCTGCCAGTCCTAAAAAATGTGGCCTGGATTAGGGAGAGGAGGACAGTGTTTCTTCTAAGGTGATAGGATCCCAGCCAACACTTTAGGGCTTGGAGTAAAGCTTTCCCTCACTCCACCATCTCCATCACTCTCTGCCTCCTTATGTTCCTGCACGTTTCTTTAAAGCAGTCTTCACTTCCTGAAATTAAGGTGGTTCTTGTTTACTTGTTTATTGCCCAGCTCCCTTTTGCCGGTAGGCGGTAAGGACTTTGTCCGTCTTGTTCACTGCAGTATCCCCAGTCCCTACAACAGTGCCTGGCACATGCAAACACATGCTGAATAAATGGTTAACGCCAGGCCTTGGGAAAGGTCCCAGGCTCCCAGAGAAATGGCCGGATTCCACGGGAATCTGGGCAGTGCCTGGAAGTAACTCAGTCCTGTGCAGAGTCCCAGGAAGAAGAGGAGCTCTGCCTCAGGACAGGAGGAGATCAGCCATAAGGGTGAGATCAGTGGGTATGTTAGAGGTGGAAGAATCACTAGGGAACCTGAGGCAGGTGAAGCCAGCATAAATAAGATTGGAGGTTGGTGACAAATTTTTTTAGCTAAGAGTTGTTGAGAAACGCTGAGTATATGGTGAGAAATGCTAAGCGTATGATAAAATTTTATCGTTTGCTAAGAACAATGGCAAGGAAAACCTAGCTGCCCTCCCTGCCAAGTGGAAAATGACTTGGGGCATTCTAAAGTAGCAAAATAGCGTATGTATATCATACACAGGTTAAAACAACTCTTTAAGCATGGCATATGTGACCCTGTCCCCGTGGCTCCCTCGTGGAGAATACTTTCTAATTTGTCCGTGATCAGTGGTAAGCAGGCATCAGCTGCCTACCTAGTTTATCTCGGGGGGCTGTGAGAAAATACCAAACACCTGTTTGTTAATAATAATCACCTGTTCTGAGAGAATACGTGGGTCAGTGTCTGCTTGAGGCTCTCAGCTAGTTCCACTTTGCTATTGAATTTGGGTGTCTGCTTCTTAATACCTTCAGCGCTGCCTGGGTGGGGGTCTCTACGCCTGAGCTGGTCTTGGTAAAGAGTAATATCCACATTGGCAAGTGATATGCCAGCGGACGCTTGTTGTAAAGGTCAAGCTAAAGTGGAAATGTGCTAAGTCGTTATTGCCCCAGCAGAGTAGAACCAACTTCCACCATTTCACAAAAGCATCTACTGATTAGAATTGCCTATGGGGCTTGATTTAAGACCCCCACTGATGAGCCCACCACTCTGTAACGTTTTGGGATTGTCATAGCATCAGCTTTTGTCAATGCACTTCTTGTTATCTGTCAATGCACTGTGCTCATGAGGCCCTGTACATGTATGGATGTCACCTCAATGCATGTAGGGGTGACCTGAGCCTGGAGTGGGCCTGGGACCTGTGAATGACAGCTCTGACCTTTGGAACTATTTTCAAAATGTTCCAAATGAAACAGACTTTTCTCTTTCTAATCTGAGCACTTCCAAAATCTCTTATCTCTGAACTAGCGTCCCATCCCCCCCTGACTTGCATGATGGACAAACTGAGGTGCTGTATCTGTGGTCTTAATAAATGACAAGCTTGTATCCCTGTGAGCAAACCATAATAAATCTGGAGGCATTGGTATTGAAGAAATATGTTGATTTCCAATTAGCCTGAATGACATGTTGGAAAACTAGTTAGAGCAAAAAAAGCCTTTCATCGCCAAACCTGCTGTGCCCAGTAGGGTCACTCCTCCCAGTCTCAGGTTAGATAGATGAAATTTTCACCTCCACCAGTCAGAGCAGGTGAGCAACAGCGGACGAGAGACTGTTAGGTTTGTCATTTAGGCAGGATGTGAATTTCATTTAATAAGGAGGAAATTGTATTTTCAAGTGTTTTGTTTTTTCCAGCTTTATTGAGGTATAATTGACAAATATACGTATGTTTAAGGAATATGTGATGTTTTGACATATGTATCCGTTACAAAACAGTTACCACAATCAACCTAATTAATATATCCATCACCTCGCACAGTCAGTTACCTTTGTGTGTGGGGGGGGGTGCGAACATTTAAGATCTGCTCTCGTAACAAATTTCTAGTATAGAATACAGTAACTATAGTTGCCATGCTGTATGTTAGAGCTCCAGAACTTCTTTTTCCTGCCTAATAAAATGTTGTGCCTTTTGACCCCATGGTTCTGTCCCTGCCCCATCCCCCCTGGCAACCGTTATTCCACTCTCTGCTTCTATGAGTTTGACTTTTTTATTCTATAGAAATGAGGTCATCTAGTATTTTTCTTCCTGTGCATGGCTTATTTCACTTAGCAGGTCCTTCAGGCTCATCCACGTTGTCTTAGATGACAGGACTTCCTTGTTTCTGTAAGGCTCCATGATATTCTATTGTGTATATGTGCCACATTTTCTTTATTCATTCATCATCAATGGACATTCAGGTAATTTCCATATCTTAGCTATTGGGAATAGTGCTGCAATAAACATGGGAATGCAGATATCTCTTTGATGATGATTAAGTATTTTATTTTTGCCTTCTCTACAGCATAGTGGTTAAGTCCAAAGTCACTGAAGCCAAGAGGCCTGGTTCAAATCCCAGCTCTGATACTTGTTAGCTCTGTAAGCTTTAGCAAATTAACTTCTCTGTGCCTCAGTTTCCTTACATGAAATATGAATTCCTGACTTATTGGGAGGATTCAATGAATTGATACATATAAAATGTTTAGAATGGGACTTGGTGTGTCCTAAGAATTCAATGTATGTTGGCTATTCTTGTCATTTAATTATTCTTGTCACCGCTTTTCTCAGCCCATCTCTTCTGATGGGGAAATAAATGTCTATTCTCCCATTTATCCCATTCCTGTTTGGATTTACAGCTCTTGAGGCAATGGTGTAGATTGAGTTTTACAGTATTTCTCATTTATTAACCCGTTACTTAATCAGTAAAGATCTCTGGAGTTTAGAAAAAAGCATAGCATGAATGTCTTTAGTGCAGGGAATGGAATGAGTACTGATTTTGACCTCTGGAGGCCTGACCTAATGATCACAGTGTCATGGCTGAGTTTCCTGCCTCTTAGGCACAAGCTGTTTAACGCGGTGACCAAATATATCAGGTGACAGGCAAAGAAAGATGACCCATGAATAAGGAGAATACCATTTATGATGTTCATTTAGGGTTCCCTAGAGTCAAGTCAAGTCTAAGACTCACTGGAAGAATAAGAACCAAATCAAACCTGTTATCACAGTGGCACATCTCTTTCCAAGGCACCTTATAACCAGGCATAACTCCAACTCATGTAATCTGCAAAACAGAGATAATTACACCTGCCTGCTCTGTGCCGCACAGAGACAGTGTGAGGATTAATTAAATAATGACTGCCAAGAACACCAGGCTCCTTTGAGATAAACGCTCTACAAATGCAATCTTAGATGATTAGTGGAATTTTTTTTCTGTAAATATCAGGACAGACCTGCAGCTTATGAGACCAGGTTCATAAAGACCACATCTGCACTGCCGGAATTCCCCCAGAGGATAGAAAGCATGTCTGGAAAATTCCTGACCACCAAACTAATACATTTCTAGAGAACCTTTGTTTTCTATGGTCCCACATAACTTGACACATGCTTTCTTCACTGTTTTCAGAGTCTCACACCAGGTGCCTGCATTTGGAGTCATATCTTCCATAGTGACCTTGCTGCCTTCCAAATGAACATCTCTTTTGTAGTTAGGGCGTCATTCCACTGATTCCACTTCATGTGACTTTATCATTGTAAGATGACCCTCCCAGTCTTCCCAGAATGCAGGACTTTCAATGCTAAAACTGGGGCTAGTTCTGAGAAATTGGCATCAGCTAGTCAGCCTAACATGCTTTGCAATAATAATGATATTATGTTGCTTTGTAACCTCTTGGAATTTACTTCGGAGTCTTGATAACCTGTTCTATAAAATATTGAGGCCCAAACTGATAATAAGAAATTATTTTGTACAAGGTGCAGTTCTAAATTCTTTATGCTTAATACCACAACTCCTGAAGGAAGGTATTAGCATTACATCCATTTGACAGATGAGACACATGAAGACAAGGGAATTTGCTTAATGTTACTCAGCTGGCAAATTGGCAGGGCTAGAGGGCCTCACCAGGTGATGAGGTATCAGGCCCCTGTTCTTAAGCATCATGCCATATTGCCTCTCTAAGATAACTTCCAGGGCTCAGAGTTGATAATTTTCATATAAAAAGAAGATAATTTTCATATTTTGGCTGGGCACAGTGGCTCATGCCTGTAATCCCAGCATTTTGGGAGGCCAGAGTGGGTGGATCACGAGATGAGGAGATTGAGACCATCCTGGCCAACATGGTGAAACTAAATACTAAATATTTAAAAAATTAGCCTGGTGTGGTGGTGTGCACCTGTAGTCCCAGCTACTCAGGAGGCTGAGGCAGGAGAATCACTTGAACCCAGGAGGTGGAGATTGCAGTGAGCAAAGATCGCGCCATTGCACTCCAGTCTGGCAACACAGCAAGATTTCATCTAAAAAAAAAAAAAAGCCATTTTGTTTCTTTATTTCCAACTATTCTAACAATTCAATAAACTAAGTGGACATATCTTCTCTTTTTCTCTGATTAAAAAATGCAAACGAGCTTAGGACTCCCTATGCAAAATGAGCAGGAAATCTGTTTTCTCTCTTTTTGAGTGTTCCTCTCCCGCTGGCTCGGCCCATGCTGCAGGCCACACCTTGACTGGCTGGAGCTGCAGCTGTCTATGCATTAGATCAGAATTGGGACAGGCATCCAGGCCCTCATGAATGCAGACCTTTCCCTGCTCTGCTCCCCAGAGACTCAAGTATCTTTGGGTCAAGCTTCTTTTCCTTTTTCAAACTGCAGAGAAAAAGTGCTGGTTACAACTCCTTTCCATTGCGATTGAGTTATCGGCTCACGGTCCAAAGTTTGGTCAACGAAGGCTCATCATCGTTCCTGTTCATTGGGAGAGGAGCACTCAAAAGAGAGATAATAGATTTGCTGCTCATTTTGCATAGGGAAAATGCAAAATTTGTTTGTTATGTGGCTGCCATAACAAAGCACCATAGATTGAGTAGTTTAAATTGCATACTTACTTTCTGCCAGTTCTGGAGTCTGGAGGTTCAAGATCTGGATGCCACCATGGCCAGGTTCTGATGAGGAACCTCTTCCTGGCTTAGGGGTTAGCTGGCTGCCTTCTCACATGAGGAGGAGTGAGAGCGTGAGCCGGTGAGCTCCAGTGTCTGTCTCCTCCTATAAGGACACTAATGCCATTACGAGGAACCCACGGTCATGACCTTAGATCTAATGATCTCTAAAGGCCACATCTCCAAATAGCATCACAATGGGGATTAGGGCTTCAACAGACGAATTTTTTTGGTGGGCGTGGGGAATCACACTTCAGTCCATAGCAAGAGCTAACGGATTATCTTTTGGGTAATTACTTGTATCACGCTCCCGTCTCAGAGGGGGAGAACTAACTCTCATAACTTAATGGTTATTTTCTCCCCTTATTGTGTTTTTAAAAAGTGGCTTTCTGATCCCTGTTTTGTTTCTGCATTAAAAAACCAAAAAACTATTTTAATGTGCAGGAGAGGTTCTCGTTCTACCAGTGAAAAATAGTATCAAAATGATAACCCAACTTACTTAGTTTAGGGCTCAGTGATTTAAGGATGGTAGTTCCAAGAGGCCTTGGCATATAACATTCCTACCCTCGATTTGGAATGCAAAATTAAGAGTGAAGTGGCTCAATCAAAGGAAAGTATTATTTTTTTCCTTTCTATAATTAGCCGTCACCAATAGCTAGTTGTCTAGCTGTTAATTCCTGTTTTCATCCTTTAGTTCTTCAACACATGTAGAATTGCTCTCACAAATCATGGAGCAGAAAGCAGACATCATGTGAAGCAGAAGGGAATATGATTGGCTTGTTGTGCCAGAAAGATTATGCCTCTGAACAAGTGGTCTCTGATTAACTCTGAATTCTGACTGATTGGAGGTGTTTCACACAACAACAAATTCCGCTGATGTTTCTGTCGTCCACCTTTTGTTTGTTTTCATCACCGTGCCCAGCCACCTCACCACTCAAGCTTTGGTTTCATGAATAAAAGCAAAGCAGTAAAAAGTTTAAAATGTGTTTCTGCTATCATGCCACTTCCCTGGAAACACCAGTCATTTTCTTAGGAGGGTGAAAACTAGGTTAATTATGGGAGCCTATGCCAGAGGTGACCTGGCACTAATCCACCCTCCATGCTTTGTGTCAGTTGTCTTTGTCTTAGAGTTTTTGCAAGAATTAAATAAAAATAATTAACATATGTAAAGCATTTAACGTGGTACCACGTGCAATGAATATTAGTTTATTTAATTATTTTCATAATCCTGTGGAAAAAGTCATTTTCCCTTTGTATGACATAAGAACAGGCAGCTGAATGAATATTTGCTGCATGAAGATTATCTAGACCAGTGGTTTCCAGAATTTCGGATTTCAAGGCTCATTAAAACTAAACAGGAAATTGGGATTGATGCAGGACTGCTTTTTATTTTTCTAAGCTGAGGCATGTGAAAATTAATTTCCAGCTACTAGCAACAATATGGCGTTACAAACAAAAGAAGTTGTACTGCAGATATAATATAGAATTAAAACAATAGATTTAACTTACAGAAAGACACGTCTTTACTCCTGTTTTTCTTGATTTGCTGAGAAATGGTGGAAGTAAGGTGGTCTGGCAGAGGACACAAACTCACATTTAGAAATCTCTAATCCCATCCAAACCTTTGCCTCCATAAACCATCTGAGCCAAGTGGTTGTCGCTCCTAATTTTAGGGATCTTTGGGCATGAAGATTTCACAGTCTTCCTGGCAGCTTCTTCTAAAGTTTAATCACGCTTAAGTTATGTCTGAGCTGCCAGAAGATTGAATACAACCAATGAAGAAAAAACAGCCTGACCTGTCTGCTTTCTGGGCGGGCTGTGCCTTTTGAGGTGTTCACATTTATAATCTCCTTGTGGTCATTCAGATTTGAAGACAAGCCTTACTCAAAGCAAACAGTCCTAGAATTAAAAAGAAAAAATGGTAAGCAATATGTGACTCTAACTGAAGGCGTTCTGCCTATTCTCTCTGGGGACATATAAGAATTCTGGACCAGGTGTGGTGGCTCACACCTGTAATCCCAGCACTTTGGGAGGCCAAGGTGGGTGGATGGCCTGAGGTCAGGAGTTCAAGACTAGCCTGACCAACATAGTGAAACCCCGTCTCTACTAAAAATACAAAAAATTAGCCAGATGTGGTGGTGGGCATTTGTAATCCCAGCTACTCAGGAGGCTGAGGCAAGAGAGTCACTTGAACCCAGGAGGCGGAGATTGTGGTGAGCCGAGATCACACCATTGTACTCTAGCCTGGGCAACAAGAGTGAGACTCCACCTCAAAAAAAAAAAAAAATTCTGGAAGTATTTGAATCTATATAATATCATCCCTATGTCAAGTCATGAGATCTTTAATCAGAGTAAATATGAAATTATAGTAAATATGAAATCAGAGTAAATATGATATATGTCATGATCTGGTGTACCTCAACATAAAACCCCACACAGCCATTTGAGCCACTGGATATGTTTTACTTTTCATAGAATTTTCTGGGCCTCATAAAATGACTCTTTACATAAAGTAGTTATAAGAAAATGAAGTCAGACTCTCTCCACTTGACATTTGTCACAATCATTGCAATGTTATAGTTTGGGATTTGTCCCCTCCAAATCTGATGTTGAAAATTGATCACCAAAGTTGGAGGTGGGGTCTGGTAGGAGGTGTTTGGGTCAACCGGACGGATTCCTCATGAATGGCTTAGGGGCTTTCTTATGATTAAGTTCTCACTCTTAGTTCCTGTGAGTCCCATTATTAAAAAGAGCCTGGCACCTCCTTCCTTTCTCTCTCACTTCCATTCTCACCATGTAACATACTGGCTTCCCTTCCCCTTCTGCCATGAGTAGAAGCTTCCTGAAGCTCTTACCAGAAGCAAATGCTGGCACCGTGCTTCTTGTACAGCCTACGGAGCTGTGAGCCAAATAAACCTATTTTCTTTAGAAATTACCTGACCTTGGTTATTTGCAGGAGTGTCCAATCTTTTGGCTTCTCTGGGTCACAAATAAAATACACTAACACTAATGATAGCTGATAAGTGAAAGAAAAATTGCAAAAAAAGAAAACATAATGTTTTTAGAAAGTTTACAAATTTACGTGGGTCTCATTCAAAGCTGTCCTGGGCTGCATGCGTCCCATGCCCCGCGAGTAAGACAAGCTTACTTTACAGCAACCCAGACCAAGACATGCAAGGACCTGAAGTTTGTTGCTACTCAAAATGTTCAGTAGTAATCTGGGAGGCTACCTATTCCCTTTGGGGCAGGGTCAAGTAACATAGGAGGGCTGACTTTATTTGCTAAGATTAATTCATGCAGATAAGCTCCACAATAGGGCTGAATTATCTTTATCCTTTTATAATAAAAGCTCAGTCCCAAAAATCCATCATTTTTTTGTTTCTTTTAAGTTGGGTCTACACAAGGCAGCTAGTTTCAGAATATGCTTCATTATTTGCATCCGTTTGGTGTCTACATATAGACTGAGAATGGTGAGAAGATTAGAGAGAACACGAATTTAACTTGAAATAAATTTAGAGGACCATCAAAAGAATTATTCTGAGACTCTTCCTGATATAACAAATCAATAGATATTTTGAAATAAAAGATGGGCTGAGGCTTTCTTACATTCAGTGTCTTTTTTATCATGTTTTATAGTCATTTACCCTCAGTCCTTACCTAGATGACATCTATTCTGTAGCCTCCAATAAGGACAAATGATTTAACAGAATAGTTGAAATTTTTATACTAGAAATTTTTATATATGGGTTTACTGTATCTGAATGTGAACAGAAAACAGTATTATAAAATATCAATCTATAGTCTCAATCATCAGGATATTTACATATTTTAGTATTTTTTAAAAACCCACCTTAAAATGAGTCTAATGGACATTTATGCACACATGCAGACACATACATTCATGCTGTGAACCAAGGAGTTGCCAAAAGCACACTTCCCACTGTGACTAAATGTTACTACATTAAAATGTTTTCTAGTTCTGAATCAATAAAGAAAGGTTTATGTTAAAATAAAATGCTCCCTAGAACCCGGCAGACAGCTGAAAAACAGGAAATATGTTGGCTTTAATCAATACATACCATTTTAAGTGGAAGCATCACTCCTCAGAAAGGGGAGTGTGCTTTGGAGAAGGTAGAAAGACGTTGTTCTGTGGGGGGATTTCTCTTTATCCAGGTGACTCTTTGCAATAAATTCTGAAAACTAAAATTAAACAGTAAATGTAGATTCTCTCTATGATATGTTGGTGTTTTGAATAAAGTCCTAATTGTGCCCTTTGTCCTCCTCCCTTAGAATATACAGTCTTTAAATAAACAGTGAAGGGCTCAAGACCGTATGAATTCACTCAATAAGACTCTTGCCAAAAGGAAGATGTATCACTGCTAAAATAGAAATGGCTCTAGTGGGCTTTCACAATCTAATGCCCCTACTTTTAACAAATTCGAGAAACTAGGACATTGCTGGGTCCATATACTATCAAGGGATTCTCTTTTGAATACAAAGCACAGCCTTGACTGAGTGAAGGACATCTGTGAAGACCACAGAAACACAGAGCAGGGAGAATGGTGGTAGTGTTTAAAGGAAACCTTCACTGGAGTGATTGGAAACAGAGGCCATATAAGGATAATGCTTTTCAGGATGGTTTAAACAATCATCCTAAAGGTGCAGCTCTCCAAGTAAGTATGGACCACGTCTCCATAATGCTGTGTCTTTGCTAATGTATTACAGCATTAGTGCTATTTATAATCAACAAAATTACTAACTTTGCAATCATGCAAGTTTGGTGATAGTAATTATCACAGAATAAACAGCAGTCAGAATGCCTTTGCTGCAGTTATTGATGTTGGTGGCAAACACAGCCAGGGAAGGTTGGTTTTGTTTGTTTTTTTCCTTTTTTAGGGAAGCCACCCAAGCGGGCAGAACCTGCAAGTGTTGGCCAGGAAGGAGGTTTCATATACCTTTCAAAAACAGACTTCCTGAAAGGAGATGTCACAAAGGTTAATTGGCTAGGATTTATAAATAGTGCACTTATTTTAAAAAATAACCACATATATGTTTATGTAAATTATACTTGCAAACACACGCTCACCATTCCGCCTTGTGGAAAGGCTGTGGCTGGTGCCTACTTGGGGCTGACACAGTTTCTGAGTCGCCTCTTGATGGCGTCACACACATTTGCCGCGGCCCCACCGGAGCGCCTGCGCATTAGAGTTCTTTCTCTACATGCAGTTCCTTGTGCGTCCCTTACCGCCGGTGTTGGGTAAAAAATAACATCCAGAGACTTTACTATCTATAATTAAGGGAGCCAATGCTACTAGTGATAGAAGGATTGAGCTGTTTGAGAAACAGACATTTTATCTTGCGGTTGGTTTTATTTCCTTGTGGCTTAAATTATGAGTGAATGTTCCTCTCATTTCTTACTTTACTCATAAACAGTATTTTCTGTGGCAAAATTACTAGTCATTCTTAATAACTACCGGGCAATAAAGTGAGCTATTTGGAAGACAGGGGGTGTGCATTCCAGTTGTTCCACTCATCGTGTTTGCAGGACAGTAAAGGGGAGGGACTTCTGGGTCCTCTGGGGAGGGGGTTTAAAAGACTGCAGGAAGTTAGTATCAACACTTTTCTTCTTGATGGAAGAGAGAGCTTCATGATAGCTCTGGGATTGAATAGGCAAAGGCAAATAAAATAAAATCAATCGCCTTACAGTTAGGAGCTCTGTTAAACAGAGCACTTGTTTGAGCTTGTTTTTAAAAGTCCATGCCCTTTGACTCAGCAATGAACATTTACAGAGATTTAAGGAAATAACTAGATCAGCAATGAACGTTTCTAGAGACTTATGTTAGGGAAATAACTAGATCCATGGTAGACATGTGCATTCAAGGATATTGTCCACAGCACTGTTTATCATAGTCCCTATCTTGGCTCAGAACAGGGGAGTTTAGGACTTGTCTGGATACAGGTAGTTCATTTCCAAGATGATCCCAGGAAGCAGGAGGGAGACAGTAGGGAAGACGGAAAAGCAAATTGAGGCTGATGCCTTGGGCCGCTGGGACTCAACTCCACAGCGCCCTCTTGAGCATCACTCACAAGGTCTCCCGAAGCATTTATTCACCAGTTCTGTCCCCACTGGTTGAAGGTCGCCTAG
>NW_016107934.1:367538-374468 GCF_001604975.1 Cebus imitator | reverse complement strand
AGACTCTCCTTTGCCTCAAGGCTCTTTAGCACTGGAAATGCCCCTGTGCTAGCTTGTCCATGTGGGGCTGCCAGCACCAGGTGAGTCTGAGCTCTCATGACAAAGTTCATTGCAGCTATGGCTGAAACCAGAGGCAGGCCAAAGAAGGCAACCCTGGAAACCAGCGGTGTCCATTATAAGCCAAACTGGAAACACACAGAAGATCCACTAACTGGAAACTGTTTAAATAATTCTTTTCTTTTTTTCTTTTTCTTTTTTTTTTTGAGATGGAGTCTCGCCCTGTCACCCAGGCTAGAGTACAGTGCATGCTCTCAGCTCACTGCAACCTCCGCCTTCCAGGTTCAAGCAATTCTCCTGCCTCAGCCTCACAAGTAGCTGGGATTACAGGTGCGCACCACCACGCCCGGCTAATTTTTTGTATTGTTAGTAGAGATGGGGTTTCGCCATGTTGGCTAGGCTGGTCTTGAACTCCTGACCTCATGATCCACACACCTTGGCCTCCCAAAGTGCTGGGATTACAGATGTGAGCCACCGCACCTGACCAATAATTTTTATAGACCCATACACCAGAGAATTTTGTAGTCATCGGCAACTATGATGTCTGTATTTATGGACATAAAGAGGCATGTGCCAACCAAAAAGCATGTTACGAGGAAGTATATATACTATTTTTTTAAATCTATAAATGTGCAGATGTACCCCAGGTTATGAAACACACAACAGATACAAAACTGTTTTATGCAAATTGCTCCATAAGGTACATAATTTATTTTTGGATATGTGGACACTTTTATATCCACTGCAAGACTAAATGTGGGAAGTGCACTTCAGAGCCCCACAGCCCCTGCCCCACGCCCCTCACCGTGTCCTCACCTGTCTCCATTACCTGCTGTGATCTCTGCGTGTCAGCCACGCTAATTCCATGTTGTGTGTTATTTCCTCTTTACTCCCTTCTAATTGCAACTGGAAAGTGGTGATAAGGACGGAGGCTAGCAGTCTATTTGAAGGCGTAAAAGGAAAGATACAGTGCCCCTAGTACAAAGTTGGTGGCTAGTCACGGTGGTTCAATAGTTTTAAAGACCTTGTCTTTTTTTTTTTTTTAATCATTTTAAAAAGGAACAGTAACACTGTGAATGGTGATACAAAAAGCTGCAGAAGCAAATCGAAAGCATTTTAATGTATATGAAATATGATTTACTTAAGACCTTTGAAAAACGGATGATTGCATAAATTGCATAAGTTGGAAGATGCCTCTATTCCCTAGGAAAAGTGATTTTCTCTGGATAGTGGAATTTCAAATTATATTTCTTTGTTGGCATTTCCCCAATATTTCTCAAAAATTATGTTAGTTGAGTTAAGAAAGCATGATGATGACAGAGACACGGATGAAAAACACAGTATCTTTTTAGTCACTTGCAGTTGTTGTGGGAAATTTCCATTAGTAAACACAAAGAGGCCATTCCAGAGCATCTATGTAGGGATCTATCGGAAGGAGCAAGAGGAAGCTGTGTTTTGTAACACTTTAGATAAAACAGAGAAAACGCCAGTTCCAGTTGTCTATGTTAACAATGAGGGAGAGTGGCTTATATAGATTATGGACAGAGCGCCTCCCCCCGACCCCCATCAATCCCTGATGTCTCCTCTAGCCATCCTAAAAGGTGGCCCCCGTGTGACCCTGTAAGTGGCAAGTGTCTGGCTGGGATCTCACCTCTTTCCATGACAACACAAAACCAGCCTTTTGACTTCATAACAGAGCAAGGCCAGGTGGTCTGTGACATGGCTGGCCACAAGCTGACTTTCTAACCAGCCTATTTTTTCCCCTCTGACAACACTGGGCAGTTTAGTGAGTCCAGATGGTGATTCCCCACATGTGAACTGTTTTTCTATGCGAAATAAATGCCAGCTGTATCTAGCTAATCAAACTAATGTAAACTTGATTCTGGGTCCTCCTTTATGAACACTCTTCCTGGTGGATAGTACCTTACATCTTTAGAATACAATTGCAATTTTTTCCTAATTATTTTTCAAATAATGCTACCTAAAAAATGCCACGTATTTAAAAAATGTGTATGTGCCCTAGCTGGATGCAGCTATAATAAATCCAGTGAATTAAAGTTAATAAATATTTAGACTTTGCAGTGCATAAAAAAATGAAGGTTGATGGGCCCTGAGAAGAACGGGGACACTATTTAAATGTCATGCATTTTAATGGAAGAAATAGTTCAGTTCTTGTCCTCCCTTTCTTCAAAGCAATGATTGTTCAGGCTTGGATTTTCAACACCCCATGCGCTCACCAGTTATCCCAAGGGAGGCCACAGATTGCCATTGCTTTGTGTTCAGCTCATCGCATTCATTGATTTAATAGGTCCACCTGGACATTTTTCAAAGCCAGTAATTGAAAATGTAGCCTGACAGGTTAGCAGGAGTGGCAGGGCCTGGGGGGCAGGGATGGAGTGGAGGAGGGTGGCTACTTTCTCTTCAGCAACCATAGCAGGTGCATCAAATGCTAGCACCAAAAATGCTGACCCAGGGGCTACCCAGAGGACAGAAGGCAGGTGCATCCCTTCTGGGCACTGACCGGCCTCAGAAGGGACCTCAGAGGCAGGTGAGTGGTAGGAGAATCATGGGCCAAAACCACACTGTTTACCACAAATCCAATAAGGTTCAAAAGCAACCATGTGACAGAGGCCATGTATTATTCTTTTCCTTTTCTTTTCCTCATTACCCGAAATTATAGTGTGTGTGTATGAGATGGGCTGTTTCAAGCGCAGCTAATCCAAATCCACTTCTGTACATTCATTATTATTGTTGGTAGCAGCAATGGGATTTTAAAATATTAACGCATGTTTCCACCTCTCTGCAGTATTTTCTGCTGCTGTCTCCATGCCTTCAGGTATCCAGGCAATTGTGTGCTCATTATCTCCAGAAGGATGTGATTCTGTGGAAAGCAGGGGAGAGAGAAGTGTGAGCAAGCTGAACCTTAGGCCTCAGGGGAAATTGTCAGGGCTTTGAGGAAAAACAAAATATTTGGGAAGAAAGATATTATAAGGGAAGCAAGGCCCCTCTGGGGACTGGAAGGAATTTCCCCAGACTGGGTGAAGAGACCAAAGAGCAGAAGACAGGTGTTTCTTTCCTGTGAATACCTCGCTAGCCCTAGAGATGATCTTAGAGCAAAGCGGCAGATGAGAAAAGCTGACTAAGTCCAGGGACAGGAAGACCCCAGAGAGGGACTTCAGAGAGAATATTGGAAGAGGGGCTGTAGAGAGCCTCACAGGAGCCTGTGCGCCTCCAAGAAGGCATAGACACAGCGGGGGGTGGGGGGTGAGGGGCGGGCCTAAACAGGCAGGTTGGACAGAAAGAAAGGATATGTCAATGTCACTTGCAGCCTGTGTGGATCAACAGCTGAAGGCGACTGGACGCCCCAGCAGACATCTGTGTGGAGAGATGACCCTGGCAACCAGGCGCTCCCCACTCCTACCACATCCACACCCTGGGACTCTGTGAACCCCCAGAATTCCATAGGAAGGAAACCCAAGAGTGACTAAGATTGAGTTTCTAGGTTAAAACAGACATTAAGTTTAGTGGTAGAAAGTTTACATTTTTTTTACACTTGAATTATGAATAAGCTTCATGTCACCTAGTGTTATTTGTCCCTACCATATGGTGTGGATGTTAGAATTATGAAACCTATCATTGTAGATTTCACTGTTTCAAAACATTTCCATGCACTTAAAAAAAAGTGATCTCTTCCAAAAGCATGTGAGGTCTGGAGGCAGGCTATTATCCTTACAACAGAGATGAGGATGCTGGAAGACAGGGGGAGAGGGATGAAGGAGTTTATTTAACATCACACAGCTGGTATCCACATCCTGTTCCACAAGCCCCTTTTAAATCCATCCTACCACCATCTTCTCCCACCACCTAACGCTTCTTGTACCCCTTCCCTACCATAGAAATAATGCATTTCACATCCTCTTTAGCATAGCAAATCTTTGAAAATATTTTGCTGTCATTTAAAACAAATCAAATGGTGTCATAAATGGTATATTTGAAATAAAATCAAAGCATCAAGGCAATGAAACAAAGCACTGCTTTGCTTTCAAAGCCTGTTTCAACTACTCCCATAGCTCTTATGTTAGTATTTCCACATTAGTAAGTCTCCAAAAACTTTGGAGATCACCTGCTACAATCCCCTTCCACCTATAGTGAGAAAGGTAGTCCTTGTTCAAGGTCACACAGCCAGGCAGGGGCAAGCCGAGGGGGTAATAAAATCTGGCCTCCTTATCCCCTGTTCAGTACTCTTTCCTATACACTAGATTTCCAGTTAGCTTGAGCAAAAAAAAGTTCAAACTTTGATGAATTTAGCAATGTTCCCCAAACTCTATTTGTAAAAAATAGCCCTTGAACCAAAAAAAAAAAAAAAAAAAATTGGCATATAATGTTCTCTTGAGATGCTTTAAAAATTTCTGTAGAAAAAAGTAGTCACGATAAATTTCTCATATTGAAAATGTCAAGCTCTGTTTGTTATATGATGATGTCAGGGACTATAAAATATGAATTTCTGCTTGAGGATATAAACTCCTCTACAAAAATTTGGTTTCCAATATCTGTAGAGATACGAGTGATAACTAGGAAGTTGCTTTGCTTGAGTTGTTTTGAAATAGTTGTTATGATTGTCATTGTTCATTGCAAGCCTGTATATGTGCATGTCTGAAACAGAGATTGCGGTTGCTGATATTTGCACTCATATTTGTTACTGTCACCAAACTCCAAAACGGATATTGCCAAAGGGTCTCATTCTCATGGAAGACCTTGTGGCTGACCGTGGGAAGGACAAGGTACCAGTATTTGTTGAGTACTATGTGTAGGGACCATACCAGGAAGATAGAGTACTTCTACTTCTGTAGAAAATTGGCAGGGCTGAACAACATTAGAAATTGCTCAACATCACTACTGATCAGAGAAACGCACATCAAAACTACAGTGTGATAACCACCTTTACTCCTGCAAGAATGGCCATAATAAAAAAATAAAAAATAATAGATGTTGGCATGGATGCAGTGAAAAGGGAACACTTCTACATTGCTTGTGGGAATGTAAACTAGTACAATCACTGTGAAAAACACTGGAGATTCCTTTAAGAACTAACGGTAGAACTACCATTTGATCCAGCAATCCCACTACTGGGTGTCTACCCAGAGGAAAAGAAGTCATCATACAAAAAGATACTTGCACAAGCATGTTTTTGGCAGCACAATTTGCAATTGCAAAAATATGGAACCACCCCAAATGCCCATTGATCAACAAGTGGATAAAGCAATGTGGTGTGTGTGTGTATATATATAGATGATGGAATACTACTCAGCCATAAAAAGGAATGAATTAATGGCATTTACAGCAACTTGGATGGAACTACAGACTAATATTCTAAGTGAAGTGACTCAGGAATGGAAAACCAAAGGCATAAGAATGACACAATGGACTTTGAAGACTCACAGGAAAGAATTGGAAGGAGGTAAGGGATAAAAGACTACCAATTAGATTCAGTGTATTCTGCTTGGAAGATGGGTGCACCAAAATCTCACAAATCACCATTGAAGAACTTACTCATGTAATGAAATACCGCTTGTTCCCCCAAAAACCTATGGAAATAAATTTAAAAAGAAAAAAGAAAATTGGCAGGCCCGCAGTGGCTTGAAGATACTAGGACTAACTCACAAGCCATTTATCCATATATCCATTCAACAGTCTGCAAATATGCACTGGGCTCCTAGAATATTACAGGTATTTTTCTAGGTGCTTGGGATACAGCAATGAACAAGGAGACAAGTTCCGTGTTCTCCTAGAGCTTACATTCCAGAGAGCAAAGAAAAATAAAAAGTAAGCAAATAAATGCACAAGCCAACTACCATCTTTCTGCGTTGTGGTAAGCATCTAATTGCACTATATCATTTAATTACCACAACAACCCATGTGGGTACTACTATATTCATTTAATGTTACAAATGAGTAAAATCAAAGAGAGAGCAAATAACTTGACCTAAGGTCTCAAAGCACATGAGAGGGAGAGATGAAATACCCAGGAAATCTTATTTCAGGGCTTATGTTCTTAACCACTATTAAACTGCTGTAGACTAAATGTTTGTGACCTCTCTCCCCCTAATTTATATGAAACCTAATCCCCAATGATATGTTATTAAGAAAGAGGGCCTTTGGTAGGTGATTAGGTTGTGAGGGTGGACACCTCATGAATGAGATTAGTACTCTAATAAAGAAGGCCCCAGAGGGTTTCTTTGCTGCTTCCTCCATGTGAGGACACAGCAGAAAGACAGCTGTGTATGATCCAGGAAGAGGGCCCTCACCAGACACCCAATCTGCCAGTGCCTTGCTCTTGGACTTCCCACCCTCTAGAACTGTGAGAAATAAACTTTTGTTGTTTATAAGCTACCCAGTCTATGGTGTTCTGTAGTCCAAATGGACTAAGACAAAAACTTTATGTAAAAAACCTACTAAATGATAGGACAGGTGAGGAAGACAGAAAATGATGACATTATGCAACAGGTAGCATACTTAGGTAAGCCAAGTTAGAGCAGGGGCATACAGGAAGGGCAACTCATCCAGAATAGGGGCGTCTGAAAAGGATTTCTGGAGAAGTTGAGGCCTGATCTGGGCCTTGAAGAATAAATGGAAATTAATGAGGGATGGGAAACGGAAAAGCATTGCAAACCAAGGGCAACTTTAAATTCAGGCTTCAGGTTGTAGTCGTGTGTTGGGGAGCTGTGAGACATGAGCTGAAAAGAAATCAAGAGCTAGATTCAGAAGGGCCTTGGGTACCACTCCAAGGAGGACTTTGGACTTTTCCTCTAAAGATAATGGGAAGCTATTGGCTGATTTTAAGATATTATCCTATTTGCATTTTCTTTTTTTTTT
>NW_016107934.1:340887-367528 GCF_001604975.1 Cebus imitator | reverse complement strand
TTTTGGAGACAGAGTCTCCCTTTGTCACCCAGGCTGGAGTGCAGTGACCCCATCTCAGCTCACTGCAGTCTCCATCTGCTGGGTTCAAATGATTCTCTGCCTCAGCCTCCTGAGTAGCTGGGATTACAGGCATGCATCAGGACGCCCAGCCAATTTTTGTATTTTTAGTAGAGGCAGGGTTTCACCAGGTTGACCAGGTTGGTCTCAAACTCCTGCTTTCAAGTAATCTGCCAGCCCTGGCCTCCCAGAGTGCTGGGATTACAGGTGTGAGTCACCGCCCTGGCTCCATTTGCATTTTAAAGAGTCCCCTGTGGGATCCTAATCCATTAAGTATTTGGAAGAGTTAAATCTTTTTCTCTCCTACTCCCTGACCCACAGCTCCTAGGAACAATTTGGGCCAGATCTATAATCTGTAATTTATACTTTATAAGAGTACTAATCACCCCAGACATCCTACCACCAGTAAAACATACTACTATTGACATAAAAAAACAATTAATTAAATAGATTTAAGGCAATACTTATGAAATTATTTAAATTCTGGGTAAAAGATGATTAATAGCCACAGTTATTCCTGAGTTTGATCTTGACTTAACATTTGCTCCTAATTTCAGTTTAGCAAATATTTATGGAGGGCATTGTCTGTACCTAACAGTTTTAGATGCTGAATGGGCTTCTAAAAACATACTGCATATAATTTAGTTCCTGTCCTGGACAAGATGGGTTTTTTTTTCTCTTTTGACAAAAATATACAAAGCAGCATGTGGGTCTTCACTTATATGTAATAAAACACCAGAACAGGAAAAAATCCCTGGATGAGGTTGTCATGGAGAAGGGGAACCTTAGATGACCTTGGAAAGATTAGGCTCCCAGGATGTAAGAAGATACCATAGTGAATTATTTTCAGTAATAACAGTAATCTCCATTTCTTCATGACTTAGACTCAAATGTTAATTGTACTTTGCACTGGAAAAATTAAACAGTGGATATAAAACCATGCAAACACTAGGACAACTAAATCTTCCTGCGTAACCATTTGTTCCTTGTGAAATCACCTTTCTATAATGAATTGTTATGAGAAACTGGGGGCAGGAACTGGCCTCTGAGAACAGCAAAATAAGCTCTCTGAGGTGTGAAAATGAAATCTCCTTCTACTTTTAGCTTTGGAATTGTAGAGGACCTAGACACGACAGAAACTCCCCTGGGTATTGGCAGAAGCTTGTCAGGAGCACTCTTGGACAAGCTTGAAAAATTAGCTAAGAAGTGTTTTGGGGAAAGTCAGCTTGAATATTCACCATTATGCAGATTATAAATTTGGTAAAGACTCTTAAACAATTGTCATCTATTTAATGAAAAGAGCAATATCTTTTGATTAAATATATATATATATATACACACACACACACACACACACACACACACATATGCACATATATACACACAGATACATATGTATATTCAAATAGTTTCATAATTTAAAAAACCCAATCATACATTGATAAAACTGACACCAGATATCCCAAAGCCACAAATCACCACACAGAGGAACCCTGTTCCCTCCTCACTCTTCTCTGGTTCGTGGGTGCCCACCTTGCCGACCATCTCCATGGAGAGCCTCAGCAGGACTGACCCTGAAGGAAATGAGAAATGCAAAGCAGAGAGAACAGGATCCATGCCTCTGATAGTCACGTCTTTTGTAAAGTACATTTCTCTCTCCGTATGACAACGGCTTATCTTTAAGCCTAGAAGCCAAGGGCGATTCCTTCTAATTAGGCCAGTAGTCACCATTCTGGTTCCAATAAAATTAATGAAATAACTAATTAGATGCAGAATATTATGCTACCGTTACAGTCCACTAAGGAGTAAAAACGTGAGTCTCTGCTTAAGAAGCTTATGGCCTAAAGGAAATACAAACAGACCTCAATTTCTTTTTTTCTCACTTGAGTGAATATATCTTACACCGTCCTGTCAAATCGGAAAGGCTCTGTCAGGGAGCATAAGCTCCTTATAATATGTATGCAGAAAGAAACCTAAAGAGTTAGAGCAGTGAGGAAAACAGAGTCACCTTTTCCAAAGGCTTAGGAAAGTCCTAACAAGAAACAGCCCCAGAATAAATTTCTGGTCCCCTCATTCCCAGTTTTGAACCCAAGGCACGCACCCTCCATCTAAAACCATGCAAAACATGATTTCTGAAAGACAGAAAATTAATGGTTGTGAACCCTCTAAAAGGATGTTTTATTTTACTCGCCTAAATTATTATTTTCATTGAAAAATCATGGTCCTCCGCTTCTACTGAATGAACGTGGTGATGCTTTGTACCTGAAGAGACAGGCTTCAGATACCTCCAGAGCTGTCTGTGTCTGATGGATAGATGGGTAAGCACTAATGCTCTTCTTGGAGGGCAACCCTCTAATTTCAATAAGAATTGAGCTACGTGGTGCTTTTATTTGAGAAACTCAGAGTGAAGGTCTGCTAATTGTGAATGGTGGAAATAAAACATTTCTGAGAGTAAACACTGAGGGTACCTATGAGGATGGAAGGATGGTTTTACCTAAGTTGTATTTGAGTAAAAATTTGGAGGCATCTGTTTAAGAATTCTGTTCAGTTGTTCTCTGTCGGCTCCTATCTCTCTTTCCCTACCATGTGTGAAAGGTGCTGGTGCCAAAATGGAGTTATTTATGTCTAACTATAACACAGCGGAGTCGGGGAGGCCATGAAGAGGCAGCTTTTATGCGCACATGCCCGTAACAGGCCTTACAGAAGACAGTCTAGCACATAGATCAGTAACAGGACCTATCTCAAGAGCTTCCTCAAGATGGCAGTATTCTGGATAAGCCACTGATACAGGGACAGGTACTTAGCAGCAGTCTCTACCAGTGAGCAAACACTAACTGCAGTGAGCTTGTGAACTATGAACCTTCCTAAAAAGCAGCTTACAGAGATTTCTTCTCTTTGTCTTTAAAAGCTTTCGCTTTGCCCTGACCCCCTTGGATGTGCCTATGATCTGTCACAGCACGCATATCCTGTATTGCCATCCCCTGCTGTTGCCAAATAAACTCATTTGTTCTGGAGAGCCCATCTCTGAGTTTCTTCTTAGGTGGACCCATGTCAGTTTCCTGAAGCTAATGACCAACAGCATGTAGCCCATTTAGGGATCTGCACTCAATTCGTGCACACGAAAGAAAGGATATATAGCAAGATAAATTCACACAGATCCTTATTTTAGGCCATGTTAAGTTCAGACCAAGTGACCTTCCGGAAAGCAAAGGTACTCTAAGACCAATGGACCTAAAAACAAAACCTTGCGCTGTTTTGTAAGCCCCTTGGAGCTTGTCCCCTCCCACCTAGACATGATCTGGAGCTGTTTTATTGGTCCTTGGATTTAGGTGTCTGCTTTGATTCCAGATCCACCTTTCCTCCAACTGTCTGCCTCTTTCTTTTTTTCTCAAAATCCCTTAATTGGCTGAGGTCAGCCCTGATTGTCTGGTTTTGTAACTCAGCTATGCACTTTGTTCCTCTTCAATTTTATACTGTATAGGCCTTCAAGTTTGTACTCTGAAAACCTTCCCTTTTATAACTCTGGGGAGAAAATGCAATATCCCTGGGGCGGAGAGCCTGTTGCAGCGTCTAGCATCTCCCAGAGACCTGCTACAGGTGTGTGACAGGTGGGAGCTGTTGCTTTTGGGCTCCTGTCAATAGTATTTTTCAGGAAACTGGGCACTGCTGTTGGTGTTAACTATTTGGGCTCCAGTACAGAAAAAAAGCAGAAAGCAGAATACATGTACCCTGGGAAAAGTGCTTTGAAAAAACACTTGAAAACATCTGAGTTCTGTGTCAAGGTATGTGATACAAATTGCTTGATTATCATAAAGGGTGGATGTGACAAAAAATTAAGTGGGACCAACATCTGGCCATTCTCATGTATAGAATTAATAAGGTTTAAAGGCCCTTTTGATCATCAAATATCTCCCCCAGTGGCCTGTCATTTCATTAGAAAACTTACATTTTTCTGTTCGGAAGGCCTCTGTTCAAACACAACCATCTTTTCTGGAAGGTACACATACAAATTAATCATCATCAATATATTAGATGCAGTAAGTGATTCTGTGGCCCAGCAGAACAGGCTCTGAAAAATAAAAAATGGAAAAAGAACATTTTAAGCACAGAGTGAGTTGAGAATGTTTTCGAGCTATGCTGTTTAAAATGATGGACACTAACCCCACATGGCTATTTAATCTTAAATTCAAATAGAAATTGATTACAATAAAATAAATAGTTTCTGAGTCATATTAGCCACACTTCGAGGGCTCTATAGCCACATGTGGCTAGTGGCCGACATATTGGAGAGTGCAGATATAGAACATTTCTGAAGGTTCTATTCAGAACGTTCTCTGAATGTGCTGAAAGTTGACTGCACAGCTCTGGTCTAGTGTATAGGGGACTTAATGAGGAGAGCATGTCTAAATAGATTGTTTCTATGTTGTACTTGGAATCCAGAAAACAGCCAAGACAGCACTGGGAAAAGGTGTGGGAGGGAAAGAGCTCCAATGGAGAAATAGGATCACATAAAGTAGGGGTGGCAGGGAGAGCAAAGGCAAGTATCGCCTGTTTCACAGTGTTGCTTAGAGCCCTCTGCTTACATGTTCTGTGATGAAAAGGCACAATTTCCCAGCAAGTTATGCCTAGGTCAAATCCTGGCTTTGCCAAATATTAGCTGGGTGGCTGTGAGCAAGGCATTTAACTCTTCTTTCCTCGTCTGTAAAATAGAGATTCTGATTTTTACCCTGCACAACTGTCATGAGGATTAAAGAAAATATATGCAAATCCGGTATATCGTAGGTCCCCAGTGAATTGGGCCAATTATATTATAATGCCCATTATGCTGCTTTAAGCCACTGACTGTCACTCACATCTTTGTATCTGTCTTCATGTCCAGCACATAGTAGGCATTCCCATAAATAGTTGTTAGATTTAATTGAAGACACTGACCTTTCTTTTCTTTCTCTGTCTCTCTCCCCTCTTCTCCTCCCCCCATTTCTCCTTTCTCTTGTTTTCCTTTTTTTGAGACAGGGTCTTGCTCTGTTGCTCAGGTGGAAGTGTGGTGGTGCAATCATAGCTCACTGCAACCTTGAGCTCCTGGGCTCAAGAAATCCTCCCACCTCACCCTCCTGAGTTGCTGGAACTGTTGCAGTAGGTAGTCCGCAGACATGCAGGACAGGAAAGGCCCCCAGCTCACTCCTCTGGAATGTCAGGCAACCATTAGATGATGGTCAGGTGGTTGTTAAACTTGCTCTAAAATAATTGGTTGCAGCTGGTGCCAGGGAAAGGCAGTCTCTCTGTGGATAGAAACACCTGCACATTTCATTCTTTCTTTCCATATTCCTATATAAATCAACATTCCCATCTTGACATCCCTCAAGTAATAGCTGCTATGACTCTCAAATCATTGATTTTATTATTTAATTTTATGGATTTCTATCTGTTATTGGGAATCACCTGAAGCTGGTGATTAGTAGCTTCTCAATAAGATCTCAGGAGTTGGGCCAGTGGGCTCAAGCACTAATGGGCATTCTTCCCTTACCAGTTCCTAGAGGAAGGTCGTCTACCAGTTAAACTCTGCCATTTTGCCTCTTAGTTGTCTGATATTCCTTACAGGGGAGGGGACTCTCCTGCCCTGCTTAACTTACTGTAACAGGACTATGGGCCCACACCACCACACCCCGTTAATTTTTAAAGTTTTAACTTTTAGTAGAGACAAGATCTCACTGTGTAGCCTAGGCTGGCATTTCTTTTATTAAGCTCTCATTTACACTATAAATGAAGACCCAGTGAAAGAAAGATGCTGTGCAAATGCCAATGTTATTGGTATTGCAAAAGTAATTAATATGAAATAGGATCAGAAGACAACAGTCCCTTGGAAGTTAATCCTTTTAAGTTAATGGAATTTAAATATTATAAGTGCTATTCATGAAATAGCACTTAGGTAGTACTGCTTGGACAGTTACTGCTTGTTAGCTGTATTTGCTGAATTTAAAAAATTACACCCTTCACGGAATTGCTTGAGGGCACAAGTAAAAGAATTAATCTATTAATTATCATAAGTGAATCATTAAAGAGCAACAGTAATTAACAGCTTAAGTTAATATCTTTAAAAAGACACACGCACAAACCAGTAGTCTTAGTGCTCTCCTACAGGGAAAAGCTGGCTGGAAAAAGAGCTGGTTGGTAGAATATTGGATGTGATGTATAATCATGGGAGTGCATCTGGTCCCTCCCACTGCCTTCATATTGAACCACTGTGGACAAATGAGCCCTCACTATAAAGCTCTTATTAAGACATTTAATAATCTTTTCTACATGACATGGTTAATACTGAGTGTCAATTTGATTGGACTGAAGGATGCAAAGTATTGATACTGGGTGTGTCTGTGAAGGTGTTGCCAAAGGAGATGAACATTTGAGTCAGTGGGCTGGGAAAGTTAATCTGGGTGGGCACCATCTAATCAGCTGCCAGCTAGAATATAAAGCAGGCAGGGAAACATGACAGGACTAGAGGGGCCCAGCCTCCCAGCCTACATCTTTCTTTTGTGCTGGACCCTTCCTGCCTTTGAACATCGGACTCCAAGCTCCTCTATTCTGGGACTCGGACTGGTTTTTCTTGCTCCTCAGCTTGCAGATGGCTTATTGTGGGACTTTGTGATCATGTGAATTAATAATTAATAACCTCTGCTGTGTGTCTATATATATCTCCTATTATTTCTGTCCCTCTAGAGAACGCTGACTGATACACTAGACCTGCACTTATTGTTGGGACTTCTTTTTCTTTGTATTGTCACTATGTATTTTTTCATAGATATCTAACCTGTCAAATGAGATGTTTGAAACTTTCAGATGAGAAGTTTTAAATGTGGGCTCCAAGGAGTCCAGAACTACGCAGCAATTTGTAGAACAGGAAGAAGGTAGGATGTGTGAGCAGGAACAGACTGTTTTACTCTCTTACCAACCCCAGCACTCCGCTCCCAGCCTTAAGCTAGCACAACACCAATTTTATATATTTCATTGGCTTGCTCTAATTAGGTTTGAAGAAGAGTCTCCAACAACTTAATAATAATTATTCTGAATCACCAAATACGATCATTCTAAATTTCCTGTTCACTTAAGTCCTTAGTTCTGAACCCTTGCTGCCAGATTATATCCACATATATTCTGATTCAGTAAATTTCTGGGGGCCCTAACATTTAAAAAAATTCCCCCAGAGGATCTCAACTCGAAGCCAGAGTTGAGATGTATTGTTTAGTCTAACTGCATTGATGATTTCCTTCCAGGTAGAAATGAGTATGGGAAGGATTTTATTTTTCTGCCAGAGGACAGTTTTTCCAGAAAAATTTGTGTTTGTAGAGTGGATTTTATTCTTTCTTTCCATGTTCCTATATAAATCAACATTCCCATCTTGACATCCCTCAAGTAATAGCTGCTATGACTCTCAAATCATTGACTTTATTATTTAATTTTATCGATTTCTATCTGTTATTGGGAAGAGATGGGTTTCATTTAATTAAGATGGTGTCTTTTGGCCAGGGGGCATGGTGGCTCACACCTGTAATCCCAGCATTTTGGGATTCTGACTTCACCTGAGGTCAGAAGTTCATGACCAGGCTGGCCAACATGGTGAAACCCCATCTCTACTAAAAATACAAAAAAATAAATAAAAATTAGCTGGGTGTGGTGGCATGCACCTGTAACCCCAGCTACTTGGGAGGCTGAGGCAGGAGAATTGCTTGAACCTGGGAGGCGGAGGTTACAGTGAGCGGAGATTGCACCATTGCACTCCAGCCTGGGTCAAGGAGCCAGATGCTGTCTTAACAGCAACAACAAGAAAAGATGGTGTCTTTTAGTAAATCTGTAAGTGTCCACTAATAAATGTTAGTATTGAGATTGTTATACAATGTTAGAGTATATTTCTGCTTTACATGTGTTTGTTTTGTTCTTTTAGAGTGTGTGTGTGTGTGTGTGTGTGTGTGCACGTACATTTTGAGACAGGATGTTGCTCTGTCACCCAGGCTGGAGTGCAGTGGCACATTCGCAGCTCACTATAGCCTTGGCCTCTTGGGCTCAGGTGATTCTCCCACCTTGGCCTCCTGAGTAGCTGGGACCACAGGTGTGTGCCACCACACCTGGAGAATTTTTGTTGATATAAGATTTCACCATGATGTCCAGGCTAATCTCAAACTCCTTGGCTCAAGCAATCCTCAGACCTCAGCCTCCCCAAGTACTAGGATTAAAGAATAAGCCACCATGCCCAGCCAATATGTTATATATTTTTTAATGACAAAAACCGATTATTGTGTCTTGCACACAGTACTCTCACATTGAATGATTAATGTCACAATAGGAATCCAGAAATAATTCTACCTATCTGTTACAAAATGTGTAAACATTCAGCTGCTACCATTTACCATGTACCCTGAGCTTAGTATCTTCCATTAGTGTAGGACCAGGATTAGCTAACAAGGGCAGCATTCCAAGGTTTTTTTCTTGCCATCACTTTTGTGTTCCAGTTAAGTGGCAACAAATTTGGTAAACAGGCAACAGGTAAATAAAAGAAATGGTACAGTCTTCTGTACTGAACAGCTAGATATAGCATTGTTATGAGTGAATAAGTCAGTAGGAATAGAATCTGTTTCTCTCCCTTCCTTTTTTCCTTCTCTCCCTCCCATTTCTGAAAATCCAAGGAAGCAGAAAAATATAGAAAATAATATTGCAAGTACCCATATACCTGTCACCTAACTTTAAGTCTTACCATTTGTGATATTTCATCCAATACTTACAAATATGGTTTGGCTCTGTGTCCCCACCCAAATCTCATCTTGAACTGTAATCTCCGCATGTCAAGGGAGGGACCTGGTGGGAGGTGATTGGATCATGGGGGCAGTTTCCCTCGTTTCCCCCATACTGTTCTTGTGATTGTGAGGGAGTTCTCACAAAATCTGATGGTTTTTAAAGTGACAGATTCCCCTGAGGGCTCTCTCTTTCTTTTTCCTGCCACTATGTAAAACATTCCCTGCTTCCCCTTTGCCTTTCACCGTAAGTTTCCTGAGCTCTCCCCAGGCCAGGTGGAACTGTGAGTCAATTAAACCTCCTTTCTTTATAAATTACCCAGTCTCAGTTATAGCAGTGTGAAAATGGACTAATACACTTATTTTAAGAAATAGAAATTCTCAGTAGAATTGAAGCTACCTTTATAATGACACTGCCCTTAACTCATACTCTTTCCCAGACTTTGCTTCACATTAGAATCACTTGGAGAAATTTAAGACTCCTATTGCCCAGTTCTCATCTCCTACCAATTAAAGTGGAATGTCTGGGAGCAGCAGCCATTATTATTTTGTAAGTACCCTAGGTAACTATTAAGATGTAAAAAGTTTGGAAAATACTGCCCTATTTCCCACTCCAAAGGTAACTTCCATCCTAAATTTGATGTCTATATTTTTACTACATATGTGTATTCATAAACAAAATACAGTTTTGCATGTTTTAAAATATATAAATTGCATAATTTTATATTCTATAATGTGCTTTTTATACTCCATCAACATTACCTTTTTGTGGTTTATCAATATTTATGCATGTAGTTATAATTTATTTATTTGAACTGATATGTATCATTCAACTTTTAAATTGAATAATACATACATCTGTCTACCTTCCTATTGACAGATGTTGACAATATGACTTTGTGTTTATGAATTTTGTTCCTTTATCCTTTTATTTAGGTCTCTTTTATATCTTGGTAAAGATCTTGCACATCGTATGTTGGTTTGATTCCTTGATATCTGGAGTGTTTCTGCTATTGTGCATGGTATTCTTCAATCACATATTTGTCACTGGTCCATAGGAATAAAATCAGTTTTAGTGAGTTGATTTTGTGTTCAACAACTTTGCTGAATTTTCTTATTAACTTAAGGAGATTTGGTGTATATTCTCAGATTTCATTTGGAGACAATCATATTACCTGTAGTGATAGTTTTATTTTCTTTCTGATCTTTGTAAATTTAGTACCTTTCTTTTATCTTATTATATTGTTCAGAGCCGCCAACATAATGTTTCATAGCATCTGTGATTAAAGAAACCCTTAGATTCTTTCTTACTACAAAGGGAATGCTTCTAATGTTTTACTCTTAAGAATTATGTCTGCTATGAGTTTTTTCTGAGTTCCTATTATATATATCGTTTATCAGGTTTAGAAAGTTTTATTCTTATTTTGCTGAGGTTTTATTATTAAAATATGCTGAAATTTATCATGTGCTCTTTTTTTCATCTACTAGAAGATTATATGTTTTTTTCTTTTAATCTGCTAAGAGGATAAATCTATATGACTATACCCTGTTTTAAATATTATATGAAAGTAATGTATACACACACTTAGTTTTAAGAATCAAATTGTACCACTAGCATTGTAATGGAAAGCACTTGGTACCTGGCTTATCATCCAATATCTGAGGCAATTATTTCCAATTATTTTATGTATTTCTTCTGGTATTTTCCTTCCTATTCAAATAATAACAAGTATATACTGACTTTTTTTTTGTTCTGAAGCCTGCTTTGCTTGAAATTAATAAAGATACTCCAGTTTTTAAAATTAGTGTTAGCATGTTATATATTTATCTCTTACTTTCAATTTATCTGGGTCTTTATATTTGAAGTGAGTTTCTTGCTGCAATATGTAATTGGATCTTTTAAAACACACTTTGACAATCTTTGTCTTTTAACTGCTATATTTAGATAACTGAATTTAAATATCAAATTATTGATGTTGCTGAATTAATATTCATCATGTTTATAACTTTTCTATTTGTTGCATTTACACTTTCTCTTTTCCTTCTCCTCTTCTGCCTTCTTTGGTTTTAATTGAGCATTTTATATGATTTTGAATTTTTCTTCCCTTAGCATATCAGTTACACTTTTTTAAACACAACTTTTTTTAGTAGTTTCCCTTGAGTTTGTTATATACCTCTACAACTAATCCAAGTCTACATTCAGACAGCACTATTCCATTTTGGGGGCAGCGCAAGGACCTTACAACAGGATATTTTAAATTCCTTTCTCCTGTGACTTATGATGTTGCTGTCACTGATTTCACTTATTGATATGCTACGATTACCCAATAAATTGGTACAATTATTGTTTTAAATTATCTAGTAGATCACCTGATAAATTGGTATCGTTGTTTACTTTCATCTATTGTTTCTCTGATGATCTACATTTCTTTCTAAAGATCTAAGTTTCTGATGTATATTATTTTTCTTCTGCCTGAAGAATACTTAAACATTTTTTGCAGAACAGGCAATGAATTCCCTCAGTTTTCCTTTAAGCAATCTTTGTTTCATTTTCAGTTTTGAAGGATAATTTTGCTCTGTATAGAATTCTGGGATGGTGGTTCCCCCACCTCCCAACATTTTAAGTCTTTTACTCCACTCTCTTTTGCTTGCATGGCGTGTGATCCAAATTTTTTTTTAATAATTATTCTTCTTCTTGTTCTATAGATAAGAGTTTTCTTTTTAAAAAAATATTTTTCTTTTTGTTTTTGGTTTTATGCAATTTGAATATGTTATGCTTAAATCATTTTTGTTGTTTGCTTGGTGTTTCTTGAGCATTCAGAATTTGTGGTTTGGTGTCTGTCATTATTTTTGAGAAATTTTCAGTCATTATTACTTCAAGTATTTTTTTTCTGCTTCACTATCTTCTTTTTCTTCTTCTAGTATTTCAGTTACACATATGTTATGCCTTTGCAATTGTTTCACAATTGTTTTTGAATGTTCTGTTCTGCTTTTTAAATTTCCTTTTCTCAGAAAAAGTTGTACCAAAAGGATACCTTCACTCATGTTTATCACTATTCACAATACCAAAGTGGAATTGGCCTTAGTGGCCATTAGAAGATGATTGGATAAAGAAAATGTGGTGTGTGTATGTGTGTGCACATACTATTTGAGTATGCTGATAGTATGAGCACTGTTGAGTGACAGATATGTATGCTATTTGAGTGGTGGATACACTAAAAGCCCTGACTTCATTGCTGTGCAATATATCCATGTAACAAAATTACAATTCTACCCTATAAATTCATATAAAGAAAAAAAGACAAATATGAGCACAATTTCTTTAAAAAATAAATTCATTCTCTTTTCTCATTGCATTTCAATTTAGAAAGTTTCTGTTGACCTATATTAAGGCTCGCTAATTTTTTCCCTATCTGTGTAACATCTGTTGTTGAGCAAATTAAAGGCATTCTTGATTTCTGTTTACCAAGTTTTTGATTTCTAATATTTCCTTTTAGTCCTTTCATGGAATTTCCATGTCTCTGCTTACATTTGCCTTATATTTTTATACACTGTTTAAGTTACCTTTACCATTTCCATCATAGTTATTCAAATTCTGTCTTACAATTTCAGTGTTTTCATATCTGAGTTGGATTCTGATGATTGCTCCATTTCTTCAGATTGTATTTTTGTTTCCCATTTGGTATGCTTTGAAATCTTTTCTTAAAAGCTGGAAATGTTGTTTCAGGTAACATGAATTGAGGTAAGCAGGCCTGTATGAGGATCTGGCTAGAATTTGGCTATGCTATGATCTGAATGCTTCTGTACTCCCCAAATGTTGAATCCTAATCCCTACTGCAATAGTATTAAGAGATGGGGCTTTTAGGAAGTGATTAGGCCTTGAGGATGGAGCCCTCAATAATGGGATTAGTGCCGTTATAAAAGAGGCCCAAGGGAGCTTGTTTATCCCTTCTGCCATGCGAAGACACAGTGAAAAAGCACCATCTTCAAAGCAAAAATGGTTAATACCAAAGCTCCTGCCAGATGCTGAATGGTGAACTCCGGCCCTGAGAACTGTGAACAAAAAAATTTCCATTGTGTCTAAGTTACTCAGTCTAAGGTATTTTGTTACAGCAGCCTGAATTGATTAAGACAGATTGTGTTTAATGTTTTCTATAGCTATCAGTGCCAGAGCCTTCATGTTTCTCTAGCATCCTTGTTTTGTTTCCCCACTCATGACTTTGGGCTTTCATTGCCATCAGTCTGTGTTTTGCAGCTCCTTTAGCTGTATCCAGTGTTATTCTGGGGCCCCTATGGTGTGGCACTAAGATGTATGGGAAGGAAAGTGTTCTGTAATCTTCTAGTTAAATGAAATCTCATACCATTACTGAGTCTATGTTTCAAGTCTTTTACCTTCAGAACTATTTCTCCGATCGTGTAGCTTCCCTCATCTGGCCCCCAGCACTAGTCTCCAACTTTTCTCCTAGCTGCGGTGTTCCCAATAGATTCCTCAAACCCTGACTTCAATTCTCCCTCCGCATGCCTCAAGCCCCTTTACAGAAAGCAAGCAGATTAAAGGGAGGTAGAGTTGGAGCGATGTCCTTTCTCAGGCTGGGATAAGGCTCTGGCAAAGTCTTCCCCTGATCTCTGGGTGTATTTCACAATGATCTCCTGGCCTACCCACTGCCCACTTCCCAGCCAAAGTTACAGTCACCAGGGAATCTCTCTTAGATCTTCACCGTGAGAATCTGGTAGAGTCCCTGGAGATAAGGACCCTGAAAAATGTGCCCTGCCCCTTGGGCCCCAAGACTGTGTCTTCCAGGAGTTTCTGGCCCTCAGGTGATTCCACACTCAGCTTCCAGCGATTCATTAAAATTACCATCTAAGTGTTCCTAATGGCAGCCTCCATTTCAGGTAATTGGATCTCAGCTAAGACTCTATGGGTGCACATGCCTCTCCAGATCTCAAGGCAATGGTTTACTCTGCAAGCTCAGTTCTATAGTAAGTCTAAGAAAAGTCATTGATTTTCAGTTTGTCCAGCTTCATTTTGTTATAAGGGCAATAGCAACAAGTTCTAAGCTCTTTACATGCCAGAGAAGAAACATAGTCTTGACTCCAGTCTTTTACAGTTCATTTCAAGAATCCTGGATTCATGTGGAAGAGGAATGGATGCAGTTTTAGTGCTCCCTGCCTCATTATTTAAGTCTGAGTTCCTGTTCCTCTATGGGGTTAATACCCAACCCCCTAGGTAATGGAAGCGGGTGCCATTCTATCTCCACAGCTGCCACATCATCATCTCATACATTTTATGCTCTGGTTTCCAGTTTCCTTTTTGTTTTTGGCCTTTGGGAATTTTCTTTACTTTCTCCTATTCTCATATGAAAATGTATAAGGACGTGAATTTATGGTCACTTGGCATTTCTTGGTAGATGGAGGATTTTCAGATTACTTAGTCTATAATATTGCTAAAACTAGCCTCTTATCAATTTTTGTATTCAAATATTTGGTGAGCTGGTGGGGGCTGTGACTCCTGAAATCTCACTGGCCCTGGAAAAGCCCTAGGCAGGGAATTGGGACGCCCAGGTACTGCTTGCTACTCTTCCCCTGACTGCCGTGTCACGGTGCATGGCGAAGCCTCCCAGCATAGTCGACTCCTGGGAAAGCAGCAATGGTGTGGTATTCACAGCAGCTTTGCCTGAGCCCGGCGCATGCTGTCTATCCAGCTTCTCCTGTTTGTGATCCTGATAATGCTTATCTTCTTGAGTACCACAGCTCTCCACTTCTGGATTTTTTTTGAAGTGTGGCTCTTGCACTTGTCTCTGCATCCTAAACAACATTGAGCAAGACTTTGACTGACTCGGATCAGCTTTTCTACCTCTTAACTCCTCCCTCTGCCTTATTCCAAGACTCCAATTTATGACTTCTCCTCTAGAGAAGGGATTTCGCAAATCCTGTCTCCTTCTTGGTGATATAGTTTGCTCTTTTTCGATATATAGCTTTGACCCAGGGCTATATTGAAGCCAAATCTGCCCAATTACTTTGAAGAACTGGGATACCCAAGTGATCAATCTTTGGGACTGAATTTGAGTAGGTGCCCCAAGCCTTGTGGGGGAGGGGAGATACATGTGAACAAGAATTAAAGGATTTTGTTAAATATTCTAGCTTAGTTACGGAAAAAAGGAATGGATGGGCATGACTGCAACTCCCAAGAAAGAAAGCTTACTGTGTTAAAGTATAGAAGCCTTAGTATCTGAGTGTTTAAAAGGAGCACTTTGTTTTTAAGTATCTCCTTTTTCTTGAGATAAGAATATTAAAACCTTAATTTCTGGGCTTCAGATCAAGTTCCCTTAAACACTGTGGGTGGGATGTTTCCTAGTTCCTCACAAGGAGTTGCTCATCAAACAGTCTTTTGAAACTGAGCTAGCAGGTAGAGGCTGCAGATAACAAGCTAAGGTCACCCATGCAAAAGGTTGGTTAATTCAATTATAAATCAAACTGCAAAAGGACAGCAATTTACCGTAAATTATTGAGATGCTCATGTGAAGAATGCTTTTTTCCTTAGAAGGGATTAAGCTCACCGGCTTTAAAGAAATCCTACAAAACTCAAGTCCGTAGGTGCATATTTCTGTGTAAACATGGTGGAGTCGTTAGTGACTAAAAGAGATGTAATATCTTAGTAGGGAAAAGAGGAGGAAATTAAAAAATGGCGCCATATCCCGTGTAGGTTTACAATGGTGTTGATATAGATGATCTTAATTCTCTGGCAAAAGCTTTCAAGATTTCATCGATTATTAACTGAGACACAGTCAAAGATCTTGCAAGGACTTTACAACCCCCATTTTAACAACTAACAGGCTCCTCTATATTCCCTATTTTCAGGGGCCGCTAGGGATTTCCCCCTGGATAGCTATCTTTCCGGCTTTATTCGACCATGTTGTTAGTTCCTAGTTGTCATTTCAGCATCAGATGGACTTCACCTCCCTCAGGAATCTGTACTGATTTCTTTCCCTACTCCCATTGCCCACTTCAAGGCCCCTGCTCTGGAACTTCCATACTATCTCTCAGTCATTCAATATTATTTAAAATCACATCCTTGAATGCCAGTCTCCCCTCAAGGCTGTGAGCTGCTACAGGGCTCTGTCTTCATACAATATTTTCTTCTGTCACTCAGTACCCAGCACATAAAAAAATTGTTTGGTTTATTATTTAATGTAAACTTTTAACTTAACGTTACCCAATGTAGAAAATTATACAAGTCATACATGTGCAGCTCAGTTGATTTCTGATAGTAAACACACCCATGTAACCAGCACACAGATCAAAGAACAGAGCATTTTCAGAGCCCTGGAAGCACCCCTTACGTTCTCTTTCAATGAGTCTCACTTGCTCCAAGCTAACACCTGTGTTGAGTCCTAATACCGTACATTCATTTTGCCTGTTTTTGAGCTTTATATAAGTGGAATAATGCAATTTGCATCATCTTGTGTGTCCTTGTTTCTTTTTCTTTTCTTTTTTTTTTAATGAGACAGATTCTTGCTCTGTCACCCAAGCTGGAGTGCAGTGGCAAGATCTCGGCTCACTGTAACCTCCACGTCCCAGGTTCCAGCAATTCTCCTGCCTCAGCCTCCTGAGTAGCTGGGATTACAGGCATGTGCCACCATGCCTGGATAATTTTTGTATTTTTAGTAGAGTTGGGGTTTCACCACGTTGGCCAGGTTGGTCTAGAACTCCTGACCTCGTGATCCACCCGCCTCAGGCTCCCAAAGTGCTGGGATTACAGACGTGAGCCACTGTGCCTGGCCATGTGTTTCCTTGTTTCATAAGCCATATGTTTGTCAGATTTATCTAAGTGTTTTGGGGTGTGTGGTTGTAGTTTGTTTTCCTAGCTTGATCATTTTCTATTATATAAATACACATAATTTATCCAGCTTGCTGTTCTTGGGCATCTAGGTTTTTAGTTTGAGACTATTATGAATATTGTTACTATAAACATTCTTACACATGTTGTTAAAAGATAAATTTAGACACATTAAAATTTTAAAGAATTTATTTGAGCAGACAGCCATTCATGAATTGGGCAGCGTTAGAACACAAGCAGATGGGCTCCACTGACAGGACATGAGGGGAAAACTTTTATAAGGTGCTCTTGGAAGCAAGACCAAGAGAATACATTTGACTGGTTAAAGTGGAAAGTCCTTAGAGATTAGTTTGGTGGTTTCTGATCAGTTAAGCTTAAGTTTCATTTTACTGTTTACACAGTTGGGCTGTTGCTTTTTTCTGTGAGACCCAAGGCACTGGAGCCAGCTCAGCCTCAGGGCCTTCCATCAGTTTTTTCTTAACAATGAGTTTTGGTGCACATATATTTGCATTTCTAAAGCATAAATTGATAAATAATAGTTTTCACATATTTTCAGTTTTCATAGAAATCACCAGTTTTCCGAAGTAGGTTGCACCAATTTTTATCCCTAGCAGTTCAATAAATGTGTTTTGAATAAATTAATGCATGAGCAAAGGAATTAAGAGTATTTCCTCCCTAAGCTTGACTCTTAAGGGGAACACAATCTCTATAAGCTACCTTGAAAAGAAAATGTTTTCTGTTCCTTCCTGCTTTTTAATTTTCTTCTTATATTTGTTAACGAGTGACTTAAACTAGGGCTAAATGGAAATGTATAAAAATGTTACATATGAGAAAATTCCCAAGTCATTGAAATAATCTTTAATGTGGTTGTTTCCTTTCCTGTCTTTATTTAGTAATTGCTGAACACCATTCTGGGAACAACTAGCTTTGCTGAAATATCAGGTTGTGAATAATTCTGAGAGTATATTCAATTTTTCAGACAAATATGAATAATATATATCTTCCTTTGTGGGATTACTTAGTCTCTCATCTTGCTGTAAACACGTCCTAATCAAAAGTAATTGTGAATTTAAACAATGGAGACCAATTAAAGTGCAGTTGCCATTTGTTATGTGAGTTCACCAGTATGAATGTCCCTCTGTGATGGGATTCTACTTTGATCTAGGCAGCCACATTACATTATCTGGTCTGAGCATCATCGGATCTCAGCAGGTGAGAATTGAGTCAAGAGGAAAAATCTGAGTGCTGCTAAGAGGTAAGGTAACCCATTCAGGAACCAGCACTGTTCTCTGAGAATTGATACTCAACTGGCCTTCCTGCTTGAATGTCTATGTAATTTGCTGGAGGGCAGCTTACATTTTAGGATAAAATCAACACAGGATGGACTTTCTCAGTTCAGTGCCATTTTACTTATTCATAGGGTCGCCTCTTTCATGCATGTCAGGGGAACCAATCGAGTAGCCTCCTGTGCTGGCCCTGTGTTGGGACTTATCAAGTGCAGTCGTGTGTTGCTTCAAGCTAAATGGTATAGCCTCTTGGTCCTAGGCTACAAACCTGTATAGCATGTTGCTGTACTCAATACTGTAGGCAACTAAAACACAATGGTAAGTCTTTATGTCTGTAAACATATTTGAACATAGAAAAGGTACAATAAAAATATGCTATAAAGATTTAAAATGGGCTGGGCATGATGGCTCACATCTGTAATCCCAGCACTTTGGGAGGCCAAGGTGAGCAGATCACCTGAGGTCAGGAGTTCAAGACCAGCCTGGCCAACATGGTGAAACCCCGTCTCTACTAAAAATACAAAAATTAGACAGGTGTGCTAGTGGGTGCCTGTAATCCCAGCTACTGGGGAGCCTGAGGCAGGAGAATCTCCTGAACCCAGGAGGATCTCCTGAACCCAGTAGGTGGAGGTAGCAGTGAGTAGAGATCATGCCATTGTACTCCAGCTGGGCGACAAGAGCGAAACTGCCTCTCAAAAAAACAAACAACAAAAGAAATTAAAAGTGGTACACCTCTATAGAGCACTTACCATAAATGGAACTTGCAGGACTGGAAGTTGCTCTGGGTGAGTCGTGAATGAATGGTGGGTGAATATGGAGACCCAAGACATAATTGTACGCTGCTGTAGACTTTTTAAGCACTATACTCTTAGGCTACACTAAATTTATAATAAAAATCATTTCTTCAATAATAAAATGAGCTTACTGTAACATCTTAACATTATAAATGTTTTAATTTTTTAAAACTTCTTGACTCCTCCATAATAACACAGCTTAAAACATAAACATGTCATACAGCTGCACAAAAGTATTTTCTTTATAGCCTTACTATGTGAGCTTTTTTCTATTTTTAAATTTTTTACTTTTTAAGCTTTTTTGTTAAAAACTAAGACACAAACACACACACTAGCCTAGGCCTACACAGGAACAAGATTATCAGTATCCTGGTCTTCCACCTCTGCGTCTTCAGAGGGAAGGTCTTCAGAGGCAGAAACACACATGGAGCTGTCATCTCCTATGATAACAATACCTTCTTCCGGAATACGCTCCTGACATGCCTGAGGCTATCTTACAGTGAACCTTTTTTCATAAGTAGCTGGGCACAGTGGTGCCTGCCTGTCTCAGCTACTCAGGAAGCCAAGACAGGAGGATTGCTTGAGCCCAGGAGTTCCAGGCTGTTGTTGGCTATGATCTCACCTGTGAATAGCCACTCCACTCCAACCACTGGTGCCGTGAAATAGGCATCCTGGTCTCTACTGAGTCTGTGCCTCCAGGCAACTTGGTGAGACCCCATTTCTAAAAAACAACAACAAAAAAGCAAAAGTACACTTAATAACAATAAAAAGTTTAGCGCAGTAAATACGTAAACCAGTAGCATAGCTGTTTATTATCAAGTATTACATACTGTACATAATTGTATGTGCTATTAGCACAGTAGGTTTGTTGTAAACAAACACCAGCATTACTACAAACACATGAGTAATGTGTTGCACTATGATATTACGATGGCTACAACATCCTAGGTGCTAGAAAATTTCCAGCTCCATTATGAACTTACAGGACCATCATTGTCTATGTGGTCTGTTGTCGACCAATACATATTTATTTGGTGCATGACTGTAATTGTGTTGCTACTGCTATAACAGCAATGAGAAAACCCTGTTAGCCCTGCCTCACTTCACTGTGTCAGTAGCTCAGATCCACAGCCTGACCTGAAAACCTAGTGAAAGTGGGACTGACAAAACCTCATGGCTTACGTTCAAAGATTAGAGGAAATGCAGTGGTTACATAAAAAGGTTTTAAATCTTTGGGCTTTCTCCCCTGCCTCAAATGTCTTCAAAACATATGCCCCCAGCACTTTGGGAGGCTGAGGCAGGTGGATCAGTTGAGATCAGGAGTTTGGGACCAACCTGGCCAACATGGTAAGACCCTGTCTCTACTAAAAATACAAAAATTAGCAGGGCATGGTGGTGGGCACCTATAATCCCAGCTACTCGGGAGGCTGAGGCAGGAGAATCGCTTGACCTGGGAGGCGGGGTTTGCGGTGAGCTGAGATTGTACGATTGCGCCATTACACTCCAACCTGGGTGACAGAGTAAGACTCTGTCTGGGAAAAAAAAAAGGACAGGGTAATGGTGTGTTTTTGCCTACTGACATCAGTAGTAAAATACTCCACTGTGGTCTCTAGCACAAGTAGCTCCTGTGAATGGTGAGATGCAAACTAAATCAAGCAGACCAGAGAGTTTCATTGTCTTTAAATTGGATCTTTGTGGATTAATAGAATTCAATTCAACTGACACTTATTAAAAAGGCACTGTGGAAGAGACAAATACAAAATTTCTGACTCCATCAAACATTTAATATCATACTATACTGACATGAAATAGGCATCCTGATCCCTACTGGGTCCATGCCTGTCTTCTCTGGAAAGTAAGGCTTTTCTACCCCCATGTTAGGGCCAGTGAAAAGGACTTCAGGACCTATAATCATGGCCCCTTGGATTAAGACTTCCAGGTAAAGAGGAGATATTAAAGACTATCTTTTAGTCCCAAGGGAAAGTACCAAGATATGGATAAATTTAGAGGTGATTTTCCCTTTCTGGACATGAGGCTGCCATTAGTGGAGCATCAGGAAGGAAAAGCTTTTCTCTATTCTTTTAGGTTCAGAAACAGGACACCTAAACACTACCAAAAGACATGTTAATAGGAGAAAAAGCACACACTTTGTATTAATGTTTTATGTGTATAGAAAATAAGTAAAGTTCAGAGAAGTGGTTCCACCAGGGAGATTGCATTCCTTTCTTGACAAAAGAGAGCAGGTTTGGGCTTCAAGGGATGACAAACTGTGGGGACGTGACTAGGAAATCTATGGGGGAACTGACAGAACATAAGAGCTATTTTAGTCAGGTCTGTTTATGTAAACTTATCTTGGTATTGACTCCCCATTTTTGATGACAAGATTCTCTTTTCTCTTCCTGGTACAGGGTGGTGGGTGCAGGGTTGGAGTACCTTCCTCAATGGGAAATTTACGCCCTGCCCTTAGTCTCATAAGGGAAGGGCAGAGAACTTGTCCAGTATCTGTTGATTCTCGGTTGTCTTCAGCTCAAAATAATCCTGATGCCAAAGTGGCTTCCTTTGAGAAAGCACACGTCTGATTCCTTTCAGGAGGTGCACTGGTGTCATGTGTGGAACCATAGTGAGTAGCTTCCTGGTTCATCTCTAGAATACCTTGCCTTAAATCTCCCTAGTGACAGCAACACAGAGAATGTGGAACCCTGAGAAACATACTCTTTGGGACCATATGCAAACTTTCTGGGATGAATGGGAGGAGTTCCTTTGAAGCCTTTGAGTACCTTCCTCAGTGGGAATAGCAGATGGAAGCAGCAGCTCCAGAAACAGAGGGTTGGGACTAGGGCAGTTGTGAACTGGTGCACGGAGGTGCCGGAGATGGAGTCACCAGGAACAGCAGAGCCTGGAGATGGTCTGAGCAGTGGCTGGAAGATGCCCTGCTAGCCCAGGCCTCTAAAAATTCCCAAAGATAGCTGGAGATGAGGAGTTTGTTGTTTTTCATGAGAACATTTTCGCATAATGAGAAAGAGGGGAATTTAATAAAGTTGAATCCCTAAGAAAGCTGGGTGAGGATTTAAGCCAGGTAGTGTATGAAGCAAAATCCAATCTTGGATTTATACCAGCAGCTGGATCCTTAGAAACTGGGTCAGATATAATGATATGACATAATATAACCATTTGCTACCATGGGTATTCAGAAACTGACAGCAATCTTCCCTTTAACTGGGGCAATGAAGATAGGAAGAAAGGTGATTATTCCATGTAATGTGACAGGCAACTTCCTCATCAAGTTCCTTCTGATATTGGGTAGAATGGACGGAGATGGTGAAAATGTGTGTCTGATTCTCAAATGGCAAAATGTGAAGGCAGAGAATAGTCATGATTATTACTAGTCACTTTTTTTCTTTTTTCTCACATCTCAAAGACCAAAAAATGATCACAGTGATCAGACTATTTGGGCAGAAAAGGAAAAATGTCTGTGGGTTTGAATTAGAAGATCTAGGCTGAAGAATGTTCTGGCTATGCCATTTATTTGGTATATGACTTTGGGCAATGCGTTCAACCCTTTTGACTCTTAGAGAAAATATCTGTGTCACACACTAATTGAAAGAAAGAGTTTATGTGAATGTTCTTTGTACAAAAGTTGCAAAACGCATACAAATAAACTTAAGGTATTACATGAACAATTCAAACTAAGAAAATACAGTGATTACCACTTCGAATGCTTAAGATGGCTATAAAAAAGACATATAGTAAGTGTTGGTCAGGATGTAGAGAAGCTGAAATACTTAAACACTGCTGATGGGAGTGTAAATATTATAGCCACTTTGGAAGACTCTCTGGCAGTTTCTGAAAATGTTAAATATAGATTTATCACTTGATCAGCAATTCCACTCCTAGGTATATGCCCAAGAGAAATGAACACATATGTCCACACAAAAGCTTGTACATGCATGAATAATGTAACAGTATTATTCACAATAATAAAAGGTGAAAACAATCCAAACGTCCATCAACTGATGCATGGACACACGGAAGCAGTGTATCTGTACAATGGCATATTGCTTAGAAATAAAAAGGAATAAAGTACTGATACCTGCTACAATATGAACAAACCTTGAAAACATTATGCTAAGTGAAAGAAGCCAGTCACAAAAAACGACATATTGTATGATTCAGTTTACATGAAAATGTCTGGAATAGAAGAATCTAGAGAGTCAGAAAGTAGGTTAGTGGTTGTCTGGGGCTGGGAGCTGGGTGGGGAGAAATGAAGAGTGACTGCTAAGGGGTATGGGGTTTATTTTGGGGGAAATATAAATGTTCTGAAATTGACTCTGGTGATGGCTACAAAACTGTGAATATACTACAAGTCACTTAATTGTCCACACAGAGAAACTTCAGTGAATTCTAACTCCCTCTGTGAGCAAAACCAATGCAACGCTAAATTTATCAGCAGGAAAAAAAGAATTCAAAATAATATACTTAAATCAACATATTTGGATATATTTTGCACTGTTTTCATATTAATACATTTTTAAATTTCTGTGTTTATATAGACATGAGATTTCTGGGACTGATAGATTGCTAGTTATTCAGGTAACAAGCTCCTCAGCTCCCTCTTTTCCCAATTCTTCCCCTTGGAGTACTATGACCAGAGCTGGAGGTCATTCTACATGTAATGGGGTTGGTTCTGTTCTGAGGCAGCCCCAAAAATATGAACCTGGGAGTTTGTAGAAAATCTCCGCTTCTGAGGATAAGAAGCAAACTTAATCTTCCTAATGGAAACAAATTCTCCTTGAGGAAAAAAGGAGGATTCTAGGTTGCTACTCCTTGAAATATAAATAAATGTCTCCAGGGGAAAAGAAGACACAACCATCTATGAGTTTACAACCTCTGGAATGTCTCCAAGGCTTTGGGTATCATCCCCTACTTGAAGTGAAAGCGCAAACCTTCTAGAAGGAAAATCTCGTACCATCTAGCCAGCCTTCATTTCACTTCCAAAGCTTGTCTTTCAACCAGGTCCCGGTAAAATTTATTCAGAAAGCTCTAACCATGCAGAAAATATGAGTATTCACTTTTTGATACACATCGGAAATATCACTTTTACTCAAATAATTGTTTAAAAGGAATATCCATAGTGTATTCCTCTTTCTAAATCACAAATATCATTTAGAAAAGCAATTGTCTATTCAGGTCAGAGTCAGAGATCTCAAACTATCACCATATTATATGTTGTGGGAAATTTATGACTTTTTAAATCATCTTGATGTCCTCATTTATACATTTGCCACTCCTGTAGCTTTCACTCTCTACCTTACTGGGCTGTCTGGAGGCTGTGGAACAGGAGCCATAGATTTAGTATTCAGTGCTCGTGAAAATAGGCATCTGACTGATAAGTAATAAAATGCCCTCAGTCCTCTAATAACTAAAAGTTGAGATTGCCTTTCATGGCAGATTGTGTTTTCCATAACTGTCTCCAATAATATTTCCAGTCCCACATTCTCCTCCAGAATGTGGCCACATCTGCATCAAGAAACAGAGTCTACACTCCCTCTTTTTGAACCTAGGTGGGCCTTTGTGTTTGTCTTGACTGATAGAGTATGGTGGAAGTGATGCTTTGAGACTTCAGAGGCTGGGGAATGAATGGTAACACAGCTTCAGCCCAGCTTGCTATCACTTAGGACACAAACCTTTGGAGCCCTGGACCATCTATAAGATGTTCAGCTGCCCTGATGTGGCTATGCTGAAGAGACCACACAGAGACAAAGAGCATTCCTAGGGTCCCTAGAAGTTCCAGACCCCAGCCGTTTGGTCCCAGTCCACATGACAGCATGTGAGCAGCAAGCATTCAGAATGTTCCAGTGTCAGCCATTGTCTGACAACAAGTGCATGAGACACTCTGCCTAACTGAGTACAGGCAATTTCCCAAACTTGTGAGAGCTAATAATAAAATGATTGTTGGTATTTTCCACCACCAAGTTTGGGAGTGGTTTGTTATGGGCCAGTAAGTAACCAAAACACTCTTTGATTGTTAAACCAGCAAAAACAATCCATGAAAGGATGAGATTATCTGTAGAAGTAACATCAGATAATATCTATAAGTGTGGGGTGGAGGGGACTTGGGAACACCAAATTCAATAAAGGCAAAACCTCAGGGAGGAAGGAACATATGTGACTGATTCTCTCAATGGTAATATACCAGATCTGCAGAAAGACTAAAGAGAAAGGAACATGGAATCTACAGAAAAGAGAGTTGCCAACAAGATTATATTGGTTTTTATCCCACATTGTTTAATAAACAAAGACATTGAATCTGGTGAATTATGGGAACAGGAATGATTTGCAGAACTTTTACTATGACCCGGGTTGTGTTTCCTATAAGATTAGCTTCTCTCCCTTGTTCTGACCCCCTGCCCACTGAGGAAGCTGATTAGTGGTTGACTCCCCTTTAGACCTGCCCGTAAGGAGAACATGTGGTGATCACATCAGCGCACAGGACTGTGGTGACCCAAGCGGCAGTCATCATTCTGTTGAGTGATACACTGTACATCGGGTTTATACATCAGTGCCTTCCAAGATTCGTTAATGTAAATCAGTCTCCTATAACCTTGTCATCTCAGAACGCACTGATAAAAATTGAGTTTCTAGGTGTACACATCTGACAAGTGGAAAAGCACTCTGATAACTCCTGAAAGGCTTTGTCATTCTGGCGTCTGGGTTGGCATTAGATGCAGCCCTAATTATTCAACTCACACCTGATGAACAGAATTGCTATTTGTAAAGATTATTACTGTTTAGCAATATCCTATATAAGACATTTTACCTTATTAAGTTAAAATATTGAATCTGTGGAATCAACAAAAGTACTGGACTCTTACATGGACTAGATCCTAATCTTTGTTCTATAATAAATTAAACCATTTCTAATTTATTTTTGTTTTTCTATACTTTTGTCACCTTAGTCAATGGTAACAACACCACCAGCAGCAACTAACATTAATACTCACTGAGTGCTAGGCACGCTGTTCATGAGGTTTCTTTTTTTTTTTTTTTTAAGTTTAATCAATATATAACAATATCATTAGTGATTTTTTACAATGAAAGATTATTAAGGTATAATTTACATGGAATAAAATGCACCCTTTTAAATGTACAGTTCTATGAGTTTTGATGAATATATACCATCAAGTAACTAGCACCCAATCAAAATACAGAATATTTTTATTGCTCCAAAAAATTTACTTGTACCCTTTGTGGTCAGTCTCCTACCTCCACCTCTAAATTCTGACAGTCACTGAACTGTTTCTGGTCCTTCCAGTTTTACTTTTTCCAGAATGCCATGTAAGTAGAATTCTGAAGTACGTAAACTTTTAAGCCTTTTTATATTCTTTCATGGAGCATAAGGCTTTTGAAGTTCATTCATGTTGTTGTATGTATTGCAAGTTTTGTTCCTTTTTATTGCTGAATAGTATTCATAGCATAGATACATCACATTTTGCTTGGTCATTTAACAGTTGATGGATATTTGGATTATTTCCAGTTCTTGGCAATAATGAATAAAACTGCTAAGAAATTGTGTATAGGTTTTTGGGTGGCATATGTCTTCACTTCTTTTGGGTAAATCCTTCCAAGAGAAATGAGTAAATACTCCTAAATATTTACCCAAGAGAAATGAGTAAATATTTACCCATTGCCTAAGTATTTACCCAAAGAGAAATGGATATTTGCCCAAGAGAAATGAATTGTCAGGCTGTGTGACAAAGAGTTTGAAATCTATCATCTGTCTATCTATCTATCTATCTATCAGTCATCTCTATCATCTATCTATCAGTCATCTCTATAATCTCTCTATCTATCTGTCATCTCTATCATCTATCTATCTATCTATCTATC
>NW_016107934.1:329002-340627 GCF_001604975.1 Cebus imitator | reverse complement strand
TCAGTCATCTCTATCATCTATCATCTATCTGTCAGTCATCTCTATCATCTATCATCTATCTATCATCTATCTACCTATCAATCAACTATCTATCTATCTATCTTTAAGTAAAGATGGGGTTTTGCTATGTTACCTAGGCTGGTCTTGGACTCCTGGACTCATGCGATGTTCCAGCCTTGGTCTCCCAAAGTGTTGGTATTATAGGCATGAGCCACCACACCCAGACAGAGTTTTAAATATATTTTGTTACTTAATTCTCACCAGCAGTCACCTGTGGAAAACATACGATTGTTAGTTTCTGTTAGGAATCAAAGCTAAGACTTACAGAGCTCAGGTACGCCTACAATTACACGGCTAGTGTAGATAAACCCAGGCTGTTTTGCTGTAGAGAATGAGCCCTTAACGGTTACTTTTTCTGCCGCTACTGCTAACTTTACCCAGCTAATGGCTAACCACCATGAAAATAAAAGTAAAAAGTATAACCTCGTCGCCCCGTGATCAGATGTGGTAGACGTGGTTTCAGATGGAGAAATTAAAAGATTCTAGTATAACATAAAAAGCCTCTATAGAATCGATATGGAAAAATTGATGTGGATTACAAAGTGACAAGCATACGGAGATGAAAGTCAACTCAAACCTCAATTCAAAGATGCGTCCTGGCCTTTGCCTTTTTACCCATTTGAAACAGTATAGGGTGCTACCAAGCTGCAGCATTAAAATAGAGCTCTGGTCAATATTTTCCAATAAGGTTCCTCCGCTGTGGACACTTACTAAATATGTTAGCACCAAATGCAAGCATAAACAGTATATCCCGTTAAAACACAAACGTTCGTAAATTTCTACCATTCGTTTGTCACAAAAATAAGACTAATAACGAGTATATGAATAATTTACATCTTCAACAGCTGCATTTTCTGTTCAAATAATATATTGCCTTGGATTCCAAAATGATATTTGTGATATGAACAAAAGAGAAATTACAGTCAGATTAGCCTCCAAAAATGTATTGTGATGATTTTGGAGCTCTTCTGTACAATTGGAAATAATGGAAAATTGACAGTGAAATATAAAAGTAGATCATGAATAGTTAATACCCAATTTTTCCATGATGAAGGAATTAAAATAACGACTAAGTAGTCACCACGGTGACAATTTAAGACGAATTTGTCATCTCCCAGTGCCTAGCACAAGGTCTTGCATTTATTATGAGCTGAGTAAACATTTGCTGGGCTGAATTTAATCTTTCCAGGATGAATGTTTATAGGAATAGTGAGGTAATAGTGGCGGCTATTCTGTAAAAAGTCTATGGGTTTGGCATTAATAAAGGCAATACATTTTTGTCTTACTAACAAAACAAAATGGAATACAAATGTTTTAAGTATAGTAACCAGCTTCCCCAAAGAAGTTAAAACTGAAAGTGATTATTGAGGGTTGTGACGGACGCTTGTTCTTCCCCAAACATTTCAGCATTAATGCATTCTTAATCAAATAATTTAAGTTGTGAGGAAAACCCTTATAATGTCTTTCTGAGGATCACACACAAGAGACTCTGGTAGAATCAAACCAATTGCAAAAGAATCCAGAATCTGGAATCTTCTGCTTGTGATGCCACAGGTGGCATTCTCCAATGCTGGGCTGAAATAGACAGAATTTCTGCTCTCCTTCACCTGCAACCAGTACATTGGCTCAAGCCGTAGGCTCTGCCTGCAGGATGCACCAGCTCCTGTTTGAAATACAGTGATTTGAAGAAGGAAGCACTCTACAGAGTCTATTCTGGCAAGCCTGGGAACAGAGGCAACAGGACATCCAGCTTCCGGAAACTGTCATGGTGCAGTTCCAGTGGTTTTTGGACTCTACTGCCTGTATTTGTAGCAGTTTATGCTCCAATTTCTATGCACTATGCACATTGTTAGTAGCAGCGGTGTCTTCATGGGACTAATTCTGTGGTATGATATTGTTTGAGGATGCTTATCTTTTTAATCACGGAAATTTAGTGATTGCCTCCCCAGCATTCATTCTCTCGGTTCCCTTTCTGATGGGGACATGCAGATTGGTTGGGACTAATCTCACAGCAGCTCCAGGGATGGGCCCTAGTTACGGTGGTTGGGATGGCATTAGATCCAAACTTTGTCAAAAAGAGAGAAAGATGTTTGATGGGAAACATCTGGAAAATAAAATTATTCCATCTTTCATGGACACTACAAAAAGATGCTCCCTTCATCCACTGGTTATGAATGAGGAAGCAACAACCCCAGTTGGTCTGGTAACTATGCTGGTAGTGTGAAGCTATCAAAATAGTTTTAGGGCTCTTCTGCCACTAGGGAATTCTGAATAGAGACATAGAAAGGAAGTCAGTCCTGGGACATCATTAAACTCCTGGAGCAAGCTTTGACCAAATGTCCTCTCAGGTCATCTCGTAAGCAGATATGGAGATGGAATTACAAGTGTCCAAGCTTTACTGATGTAATGTTTGTGAAAGATAAAGGCATAGGAAATATATGGGCAGCGAAACCCTTAAGACCTTGATGCAGACCTAACACCATGAAAACAAAGGGAGAGGGGCCTGGGGTGATGGCTCATACCTGTAATCCCAGCACTTTGGGAGGCCGAGGCAGGTGGATCATGAGGACAGAAGTTCGAGACCAGCCTGGCCAACATGGTGAAACATGGTCTCTACTAAAAATACCAAAATTAGCAGGGCATGCTGGCACCCACCAGTAGTCCCAGCTACTTGGGAGGCTGAGTCAGGAGAATTACTTGAACCCGGGAGGCAGAGGTTGTAGTGAATTGAGATGGCACCACTGCACTCCAGCCTGGGCAACAGAGCAAGACTTTGTCTCGGGGAAGAAAAAAACAACAAACAAAAAACAAAGGGAGAGGCCACAGGGTCAGGCAGTGGGGGACCTCAAACTGTGATGCAGATTTTATAAAGTCTCCGCCAGCACCAAAGGGAGATCTAGAGCAAAGACTGCTTGTCAGAAGAGTCTCACATTGGGCAAAATGCCCAGACACTGGTACTCCTGCTGTACTTATTGGCCAGGGCTGTCAAGAAAGCTCAACAGTGGTCCCAGTTCAACTCTGTAGAGGACCCCTAATGCCCACTGGCTGGCAGCTGTCAGTTGCCTGCATTCTGCACTCATGGATAGTTTGTTCTTTTTTGGAGGGAGATCCAAGTGATATATCTTCTATTTTTGGATTTCTTAAATTACTCGAACCACAAAGCCTTTATATTATTACTGTTGTTATTATTATTTAAACAGACCAATTTTCTGTTACTTGTGAGCAAAGGAACTGTGGTTGGTATGTGAAGTAATATTTTTAAATTTAAAAAGATAGTCCGTTCAGTTTAACATATACTCAATAAGCAAGATGCTTTATATTATCACTGACCTTCAAAAACAGACAAATCAATAAACTCAGAAATGCAGAGCCTATCACAGAATTGTTATGTGGTTGGGCCTAATAAATGATAGCTACGATGATTCATCTCCATTTCAGTTATATTGCTTTTCAGTGTTTAATAACGGTAATTGGGTTTTGAGTTCCCAAAAAGTGATGATTTTTTCTTGCACAGAAGTTAATGTTGATAGTTTCTTATGATTGTGTTAATGTTGAACTGATAAAAGGTATAAATTTTATAACGTAGTTTTATAAGCCTTTACTTTTAACTCACAAATCTTGTTGCTATATTTGCAAATCTAATAATAATTTTAAACACTTAACTTCATTATTTAATTAATGCTCAATTAATTTATAAATTTTATGGATCAGATCTCTCAAAGGCTAACAGTATTTAGAAGCTTAACTAGATATTTTTAGAGATTTCAAACAATTATTACCAATTTGAAAACCAATTCTCTCAAATAATTCAAACACCTGTTAAGCAAACTTACAGATCTAACATGCAAGATACTTGCAATCTTTATGAAAATTTTATAAATTTAATAAATTAGACAAATTTAATAAAGCAGATTCTCTTATCCATTTCAAATATCTTAAAGCAGATAAAGCATATATGAAACAACACAATGATTATAAAATAGCTTACACACAAAAATCAATTCCCCTTAAATCTATACTTCTTGGAGTTGGACACTTAGTTACCCAACTAAGAGCCTGCTATGGTTTCCTTGTGTAAAACTTGAGATCATCAGATGGTTACCCCCTCAGGTTGGGGTAAGGACAGTGGTCTGGGGACACTACCTAGATGTTACTTAAAAAATGGTACTACCTAAGCCACTACCTAGATGTCACCTAAAGAATGGTACTACCCAAGTCACCAAATAACATCTTCCAAGTCTCTTCCTATAATCTGGTTTGAGCTGCTTGATTCCTGGCAGACTCCAAGCTCGTAGCTCTCAGTTAGGATACAGTTTAGTTTCACAACTCAATTTATCATGTGTCTCTTTCAAGTTTCATCTTTATCTACATTTTCAACTTTGTATTATTTGATTTCCATAGACAAAATCTGAATTCCCTGTCTGTATTGCAACTTATATCTTTACTGCCTGATTTGACATAAGAAATTCAGCACCCTTTTTTATGTGTCTCAGCTCTGTCCCAAAGTAATTTTGGGAGAATGAAAATATCTTCTCTGCTCTTAAGGTGTTATCATTCTAGTAGAGATAGCTAAGACTTATCCATAAATCACCTACAATCAAAGGCAAAAATGAAGATGACCATAAAAGAGTTATAAGCAAATGTCTGTAAGATCACTATGATACAATTCTAAGATGGTTCCAGTGAACGTTGCCCCCTGGTGTAATCCTGAAATTATGTTACCTTGCCTGGCAATAAAAAGATTTTCCAGAGTAACCGAGGTTAGTAATTAGCTGACCTGAAGACAGGAAAGCTTTCCAGATGGACCTAACCTAAACACATGAGCCCTTTAAAAGAAGGGAGCTTTCTCTGGCTAGTAGCAGAAAAGGAAGTCAGAGATTAAAGCATGAGAGAGTAGGAATGTGCAGGAAGCTATCTGTTGTTGAGATGCAGACAGCCCCAGGAAAAGGGCTGAGGGTGGCCTCTAGAGGCTGAGAGTGGTTCCCTAAGTGATGGCTGCCAGGGAAACAGATCTCCGTCCTATAACCGCAAAGAAGGGAAATATGCCAACAACATGGGTAAGTTTGGAGGCAGTTCTTTTCCAGAGGCTCCGAAGAAGAGCCTAGTTAGACTGACACCTTGTTTTAGCTTTAGGAAACTCTAAGCAGAGAATTCAGTTGGGCCTGCCCAGACTTCTGAACTATAGAACTCTGAGCTCATAAATGGATGTTGGTTAAAGTTGCTACGTTTGTGGTGATTTACTATGCAGAAATAAAAAGCAAATACAATCACAGAAAATGTCGACTTCAGCCTAAAGACTCAGTTAATTAAATTTTAATGCAAGCACGTGTGTGTGCGCATCTGTGTGCGAGCGCGTATGTGTGTGCGCGTGCGCGTGGGTATGAAAGCATCTCCTCGGGTAAGGAGATCTCAGACTCTAACATCTATTATTTCACGTGGAACTAGTTGATGAGACTAAAGCGTCAAGACTTGGTTGAATTAGGAAGAGCTCAGGAATCTGAGTAAGAAGGTTTAACTGAAAAACTTTTCAAACAAAGCTACAAAGTTTTCCTTTATTGGTCTTGTTATTTTCTTTTTGCCATTTTCTTTTTGGCATAAGCCATTAAAATGAAATGTCTTCTAGGTTGGATAACACATTTTGCTGTTATCAGTGAGAGACATTTTTGGCTTATATGATTTATTCAATTGGTAAATTACTTAGCAAGACTAAGAGAATGGAGTTCAGGCTAGGTCAACGCTGGTAGGAAAAGACAGGAATAGAGAAGGCAAAGACATAGAGGTGTTCCTGGGAGACAGGTACAGGTGGAATCTACAAGTAGAAGCTTTTGCGCCATACAAAAGCAGAGGGTACAACACAAAAGGGACGTATAAGTGCAGAAAATATGATAAGAGAGGAAGGATGTATGACCAACACTATCTTCTTTTTTGCACAGAGCTTGTTTGCACCTAAACATGAGAACAAAGCCCACTTGCTTTTTATTTTCCTCACAAAATTCTTATGTACAAAGAAATGGAAAGAAAGTTCTAAAACAACCACTTTCATGTTGTATATACCTTTCCCCCTTATCCTTTCTAGGAAGCAGTAATGATCAGAATGTCTTAAACTCATGAGCACTTTTAACTTTTTCAAAGCATAGCCTATACAAAGATCTTTCATTTCCTGACTGGTCATGAGGATGAAGTTTATAGTCTTTTTATTGCTACTATTTTGACATTTTTTAATACAGTTTTCTCCACATAGCATAGAACATGTCCCTATAATTGCTTTTATATACTACTTGACTTAAAGATTGTTTCAAACTTTCTTACTCCTAAATCATTTTTATTTTTAGGCAGTTAGAATAAGGACTAGTTTTTGTTTGTTTGTTTTTTAAGTACCAGAGTATTCAAGTTGAGGGTGTTTTTTACTCCTTTCTTATGTTCATCTATCTATAATGAAATCAGTGCTTTTCAAAGGACTGAGATGAAAAATATTTTGAGTCTTTACCCTACTTAAGCCCAGTTGTTATTATAAGTAATATGTGTATATGTAAATTAAAGCTTCTGGCAGATGAATATAATTGAATGAACTTTCATGTACTTTGCTTTTGTATTAGCTAATACTTTTTATTTTACTAAGATTTAGATTGGACAGTATTCTGATGATCTCATCACTGGTATTTTTATGGGTGATAATAACCATCACCATCTGTGAGATGTCCTTAGGGCACCAAGAGTTTTATAGAGCCTATAACATGGCAAATTCCTACTCACAGCCTTATTCAAAAACATATTATTCTATACCCTATCAATCACTTTTAATGGTGAGAACAATAACTCAATTTTGCAAAATGTTTTATCCCCAAATCTTTACCTGTGTCATCCACTGAGGTTCTATTTCACAGTTTTTAAGGTCCCTTCAGTCTTTATTTTAATATCATTTTTGTCATAAAAACTCTAACTCAGAGGAATGGTTATAAACGTATACTTTTCCTAACAGGAATGTAAGTTTCTCATCAAGCATCAGGCACTCAGGTTGCTGGAACCTCAATGTGCAGACATAATTTCTCAGGTCCACAGTCCCTGTTCTCAAGGGCTCAAACTGAAAAAAATAAAAAAAGGTATGCAAATAAACAAAGTATGTCAATAAGCTTTGGACTGTATATTCATTACATTGGCAATGATTATGCGCGTTCTTTTAATCTGTACAACTATGTATACTGAAAGACAATATGTAAAGAATTTCATGAATGGAGCAAGCCAAGTTCTGTAAGAATGTGGGAGAGGGAGGGCTTGGGTAAGGAGGAAAGAGTGGAGTCATTGCCTTATGATTATGGGACTTGGCTGGGTGCAGTGGCTCATACCTGTAATCCCAACACTTTGGGAGGCTGAGGTGGGTGGATCACTTGAGGTAGGGAGTTCAAGACCAGCCTGGCCAACATGGTGAACCCCTGTCTTTACTAAAAATACAAAAATTAGTCAGGCACAGTGGCAGGTACCCGTGATCCCAGCTACTCAGGAGGCTGAGGCAGGATACTCACTTGAACCCAGGAGGTGGAGGTTGCAGTGAGCCAAGATATGACCACTGTACTCCAGACTAGGCAACATAGGGACTCTGTTTCAAAAACACAAAAAAAAGAAAGATTATAGGACTATTCTGACCCTGACTCTTATTAAAGAGACTTTGGACATATTGTTACATAATATTTCTGGGCTTCAGTTTCCTCATCTCTAATAATTATTATTATAACAATAACATTATTATGATTTATGAGGATGTTAAGAATGAAAGCTCCTGATATATACAAATTGATCAATAAATATTATTTTATATTTTCCTCATTTGTTGTCTATAATGCCTCTAAAACAAAAACTAATATCAAGCTTCCTTATAAAAAGATTCTTAGGCCCAAACAGAATCCACATATCACATAAGGTGACAACATGAATGGAGAAAAAGGGATACGCAAGAAACCTCTTCCAAAAAAAAATTGTGATGGCTTACTGATTAACCAAAATACATAGATATTTTCTAAACCAAAAACTAAAACAAAATGTTTGACCTATGGTGATATCTCAATTTGGAATGACCTGGGCTGCAAACAGCAATACTTAATCAATACAGATATTTAATTATTTTACGTGTCAGTGTGCTGGAGGTAGATAGCTCCATGCTTGATCCAGTGACTCAGTGACAGTATTAGGGACTCAGGTTCTTTCTATCCATTCACTTCAACATTCTCCACACATTTTATCTTCAAGTTGTCACACAACTGCCGACACAGTCTGGACATAACGTCCTGATTGCAGAAACCCTTTTCATTACACATTAGGAGGAAAGAAAATCCTACCCTCACAGCTATTTAATATAATACTCGGTGGTTATGATTAAAGAAATTATGGGTCAGCTCCCTGGGATTAATGACACCTGTGGAACAGGACGAGCATGTCAGAAGGACAATGAGATATAGGATTTGTGTTTTTTTCTACCCTGGCATTTTGCTTCCTGTTGCTTTTAATCATATTACACATGCAGTTATTTAGCTCTTTGCCTTTGTAAGTCAGAAGCACTGCACTAACATTAGCTTAATAGCTGTAAAAGCCTTGAATTGAGAGGCTCTTTTAAATTGAAGTGGAAGCCATGGGTCTTCCTCCTCTTTAATTCTGAAGAAAGTTTACATTTTCTAAGTGAAGAAGTTTGAGTGACAGGAGAGAATAATGCCACAGTATTGTGGTTCTCTACCCGTCTTTGCCCTGAATCTAGTGCTAATTTGTGATGCTTGGACGTGGTTGTTTGTTGGGGGACAACCACCTTCCTCTTTGTGGGCCTTTGTGTATGCCCACAACCAAAACATGGTTACTTATTATCAACACACAAGGAGCACCTCCCATATACTCCTCACCTCTAGGAAAACATTCATCCTGTATGGAACGTAATGTACTAGACCCAGTTATAACGCATCTCTGGAAAATTTAAGATTAAGGGATGCGGCTGGGTGTGGTGGCTCATCCCTGTAATCCCAGCACTTTGGGAGGCTGAGGTGGGTGGATCACCTGAGGTCAGGAGTTCCACACCAGCCTGATCAACATGGTGAAACCCCATTTCTACTAAAATACAAAAATTAGCCGGGCACCTGTAGTCCCAGTAACTCAGGAGGCTGAGACAGGAGAATTGCTTGAACCTAAGCAGCGGAGGTTGCAGTGAGATGAGATCGTGCCACTACGCTCCAGCCTGGGTAACAGAACAAGACTCCATCTCAAAAAAACACCACCACCACCACAACAAAAAAGATTAAGGGGTACAAGCTACACAAACATCACAGCAACAATCAGCCTCACAAGTAGGGGTAGATGTTCTCTGGGATTTTAACCATGGTTCTTGAAATCAGTTAGGTAAGCCAAGAAACTGTAAATTCTCAACTGAAAGTATAGAAGCATAATTGCTTTATAACCTTTGGAAATAGCCAGGTTCTGCTCCACCATGCATATCATTCTATAAATAGCCAAAGAGTGGGCTCCTACATGAATTGCATCTCTGCAGCTGTGGTTCTCCAACTTTAAGGTAAGTGAGAATCACCTGGAAGACTTAAAATGCAGATTGCTGGGCTGTAACCCCAGAGTTTCTGATTCAGGAAGTCTGGAGTGGATTTTTAAAAATTTCTTTATTCTATTTTATTTATCTTTTTGAGACAGAGTCTCGCTCTGTCACCCAGGCTGGAGAGCAGTGGCGTGATCTTGGCTTACTGCAGCATCCCTCTCCCGGGTTCCAGTGATTCTTCTGCCTCAGCCTCCTGAGTAGATGGGATTACAGGCACGCCACCATGCCCAGCTAATTTTTGTATTTTTAGTAGAGATGGGTTTCACCATGTTGGTCAGGCTGTTCTTGAACTCCTGACCTTGTGATCCACCTGCCTTGGCCTCCCAAAGATCACAGGTGTGACCTTCTTTTTTTAATTGACAAAAATCATATATAATTAGCATATACTATATGTTTTGGAATATGTACACTGGAGAGTTTTTATTTCTTGTAAGTTTCCAGATAATGCCAATGCTGCTAGTCCAGGGACCACATTCTGAGAGCTACTATCATAAGGAAATGATTCAAAATTCTGATTCTCCTCGTATCACACTTTGCTGGATAAGTCTCATTTATCCAAGTGTAAGCTGGATTTTTTAGATGACAGTGGGTCTAAATTATTCAAATACTTTAATTGTGAGTCAGCACTGGGAAGAGAGCACAGGCAATGGCATTGGTCTTGCTGAAATTTGAGTCCGTTTGTGCCCTTAATGCAACCTGGCTAAGCCAAGGCATGGAGGCCTGAAGCTAGAAGGCTGCAGGTGTGCAGCACATGTGTGTAATTCAGTTAGGGAATGACAGCAGTGTCACACAAATCCCCACCTTGGCTCCAGATAAGAAAACGCATTTCCCCTGCTCAGTGGCAGGGTTTCTCTATACCTCTTTGTTTGGGTTTGTAGAAGTGGCAGGCTCCCAGGGAGGTGTTGCTCTCTGCAAGCTCTCAGTGGTGCAGCAAATTTTATCTTTCCACATGTCAGATCTACTTGAACTGAGCGGGGGGGGGCTGCATTTCCAGGAGAAGCGCTGTGCCTTCCTGGGGCACAGAAACGGTTCCACACACCCACCACTGTTCTTTTATGAGAGGGGATTGATTTCCCTGTGAGCGTATGGATGCGTGTGTGTGTATTTAAGAAAAACCTCCAACACCTTAATTGCAGGTTCCTTAACAGCACTGTATGAAAACACTCATAGCTTACAAGCATTTATATAATCTGGGTCCTTAGAGTATCTCTTACACAGCTTTTTGATCTTTGACGGTTTTTTTTCCCTCATTTACTCTGCTTAACTTAGATGGAATTTGTTTTCCATCTGTGCCACAAATTTCCTGTTAAAGTGTCTAAAAATTTCTGTATGGTAAAAGTAGAATGAGACTCTACGTTTGTGACTATACTGATGCTCTGTCATCTGTACCTTTCCTTTGTGTGTCTGGAGCACTATGTGGAGAGGACATGCCTTGTTCTCTGAAAATGAAAGGAGCTTCTCTTGATGCTGCAGATAAAAGGTTAGGCTTATGATTCAGGCGTCTGTGAGTGATCAGCTCAAGAACGTGAACTATGTGGGAATAATTAATACTCTCCTGATTCTGTACTTCACAGCCCAGCTCTTCTCCCAGTGGGGCCACTCTGGTGTGGTTAGAGGGACAGCATGAGCGTCTGCCATTATGCCAAACTCAAAGGCCTACAGAGGTTCTTGCTGGCACGTGCATGTTATCCATGTATGTTAAAGCATATCTAGTCCACGTATGTAGTCAATGTTTGAATTCCTTCCATCAGCCCCTGCTTGGACACAGGGAAAAGGAGCTTCCAGCTTCCTGGGACAGCCCAATATATTTGAAGAGAGCTTCAATGAAGTATATTTCATTCATGTATTTGCTCATTCATTCAACTGTCACAAAGCACCTACAATGCGTCAAATAATCCTAGGTCTTTGGTATACAAAGATGGGTAAGACATGATTTCTTTTTTTTTTTTTTTTTTTTTTTTTTTTTTTTTTTTTTTTTTTTTTTTTTT